>NC_142804.1:72181272-72268772 GCF_049724085.1 Artemia sp. Qi Xiang Cuo
TAGTAGTAGCAGTATGCGCATAGTAGCATTTGATTAATTCAAATTAAAGAAAATCCAACTTAATATAAGATATTTACAATATAAATCACCGTTTTACATAGAAGGCTGCAATTTGATTTTGTTCAAAAAAAAAAATAGCTTATTTTCAAAGTGTTCAAATCAGCCCTACTGTTTTTTTTGCGGCGCTTTCCTGGCCCGCGGCACATCCTTGCGGCGCATCCCTGTGGTGCTTCTCGAGCCCGCGGCGCATCCTGCAGCGCACTTCTCGGTCCCATAGCATATCTTATATTAGTATAAGATATTTACAGTCTAAAGCATCGCATGACATAGAAGGCGGCAATTTGATATTGTTCAAACAATCCCTCCAAATAAAATTTCATATTAATGCTCTTTATCTGCTCTGGGGAAAAAAACAAAAACATGATTTGAAATGGATAGCCATCTCCTCTCATGATACCCAACTCATTCAGATAGAAAGTTTTTTTGTCTTTTTTTATTGTAGAGGCAATGTGAACCATTCGCTAATAAAGCAATTTATAATGCAATGGATTTTGCTACTTATTATGAGCGGGATATAGTGCATTTTTTTGGCTTCACTAATCTAATTTGGCAAAGGGTGAATGCATGCACTTGACATGATTCAAAAGGGGAGAAACATTATATTTCCTTTGGGGAGAAAAAATCTTTCAATATCCCGCTGAGATAGACTTTTACACAGTGTTCGAAAATGGTGCATGTAGAAAAGGCCTCAAAAAGTTGGAAGGAATTGGTAGATATTTCTATATGATAGGTAGGAAAAAATGCTTACATTTGCAAAATCCGTCTGGGCTTGGGTGTCGTATGGATCTGACATAGCATGTTGGAGGGGAACCTCCTGACCTAGAGTTGATGGGGCAGCTATTAGAGGTCCAAGGAGAGCGGATGTGCAAGCACTGTCACATTCCAGCATGGCTTGGGCAGGCATCACTTGTTTAGGAGGCTTCGGCCAGCGACCATATTGTATGACTGTCACCTTCAGAGGGGCCGCATTATTAGCCCTTGCTCTCTTACTGGGTGGTGGCGACGGGCATTCTTCACAATTTGCCTTAAAGAAGAGAAAAAAGTTAGTATCGAAATAATTTCCCCCTTTTTTAAAATAAGGAAAATTAGTATCACCCTCCACACGAAACATATTTTTGTCTAGACAAGCATTTAACACTAACAAAGCCCCCCCCCCTACGCCATCATTTCCATTAAATAAAGAAATAAAAATATACTAAACTCAGAAATCAAATTATATTTCAGTTAATTAAAAAAAAGGCTTATTTCCAGACATTCCAACCCCTTACTTTTCATGCAAACACTTTGTTTTCATTTTACAATAATGGTGAGAGAATTGAGGCATGCCCAACCTTTTTTTATCGAAAAAAAGAGAAATAATTCTATTAGCAAGAATTATACCTGTAAAAACAGAGTGTGGGCTGGGAGGGGTGTTAGGTTTAGGTAATAAAAAGAACATATTTTATGTTTCCTAGTGAGTATAAAGATTGCATGGTGGTTAAGTTTGTGGGGGACGGGGTACTTACCTAAATATACTAGAGGGTGACCAAGGAAAATAATTTTATTTTGAAAATAAAATGTATTAAATCAGAACTTACATTGCTAATTGTGGCTGTCAAAGCTTCTAATTCATCAAATTTATCCATTGTTGTTTGAACTAAATCAAAATACTTTTTTATAGTTTAATCACATTGCATGCCCGTTATATACGAAATCTCAAGGGTGAATTGTTATGTAACGGGGAAAATCATATGTAAGCAAGTCTCTGATTGGCTGAGAAAGGATATGTATCCGACTCGCTGATTGGCTGAGAAGGAAACACGTGATCTAACTGTTTCCCGTTATCGGATCAATAAAATTCCCAATCGATTACGCAATCAATTTCTCGGAAATCCACTTCCCCTTCGATTACGCAATCAAGTTCTCGGAAATCCACTTCCCCTTCGATTACGCAATCAAGTTCTCGGAAATCCACTTTCCCTTCGATTATGCAATCAAGTTCTCGGAAATCCACTTCCTCTTCGATTACGTAATCAAGTTCTCGGAAATTCACTTCCCCCTCAAGTCCTAGATCAATAACATTGTTCCCGTTAGAATTCAATGCGCATGTGCAACCTTCGTTCCGGAGTTATTACACCTAGAAACATCAAATAAATCGACCTTGGAAAAAGAGGTCATTGACCGATTACGCAATCTTTCTCCCTAGGGACTCTATGCCCATATTAGGAGTCCCGTCACGATCAATAGGGTCATTTCTACTAATGTCGCTCCTTACTTTCAGTTAAAAAAACTTGTTTTTTTTATTTAATTTCTGATCGTTTTTTAGTTAATGCAGCTTTTATTTTGGCTTACCGTCACTGAATAAGTAAAACAAAATTTGCATATGAATTTTACTTTTCTTGTGCTAAATGGCTTTCCAATAAACCAAAACCAATACTATACAGAAATACCAATACAGAAATTATTCTGTATATGAAAGGGGCTGTCCCCTCCTCAACGCCTCGCTCTTTACGCTAAATTTTTTTATTGTTTAAAAAATAGAGTGTGAGAAAGTCAAACTTTAACGTAAAGAGCGAGGCGTTGAGGAGGGGACAACCCCTTTCATATAAGGAATAATTTCGGTTCGTTTTAAGTTTTAATGTCGCTCCTTACTTTCAGTTAAAAAAGCTTGTTTTTTTTATTTAATTTCTGATCTTTTTTTAGTTAATGCAGCTTTTATTTTGGCTTACCGTCACTGAATAAGTAAAACAAAATTTGCATATGAATTTTACTTTTCTTGTGCTAAATGGCTTTCCAATAAACCAAAACCAATACTATACAGAAATACCAATACCGAAATTATTCCGTATATGAAAGGGGCTGTCCCCTCCTCAACGCCTCGCTCTTTACGCTAATTTTTTTATTATTTAAAAAATAGAGTGTGAGAAAGTCAAACTTTAACGTAAAGAGCGAGGCGTTGAGGAGGGGACAGCCCCTTTCATATACGGAATAATTTCTGTTCGTTTGGAGTTTTAACGTCGTTCCTTACTTTCAGTTAAAAAAAAATATTTCTTTTATTTAATTTTTGAACGTTTTTGAATTAATACAGGTTTTGATTTTTGGCTCACCGTACATGAATAATTACAAAAAAATTTTCATATTAATTTTACTTTTATTAGGTTAAATGGCTTTCTCGAAACTTGTTTAATTTTTTTTACGAACGTTTTTATTAGCAATAAATATACGTAACTTACGCATTAACTTACGTAACGAACTTCTATACTCATATATTCTTAATACGCATATTCGGGAATTCGCCCCCTAGTTAATACCTTGCTCTTTAAGCTAAATTTCGAATTTTGTTCTTTAAAAATGACCCTTAATCACAAAATTAGAATAAATAGCTCTTATGAAAGTACTAAAACGTCTTTGGCTTAAAGAGGGAGGTATTGACTAGGGGGTGAACCCAATCATATACGCAATATTTTCTGTTCGTTTTAAGTTGTCATGTTGCTCCTTACTTTCAGTTGAAAAACTTTTCTTTTTTTTTTTTGATTTCTGGTCTTTTTTTTTAAAGAATGCTGGGAAATCTGGCGCCCCCTTCATAGCAATGTCCCTTCCCCCATCAAAGTTCTTTCATGGAAAGATCCTCCCAAATAACACCCAACCCCCCCCCTTCCCCCACTACCAGAAAAAATCCCCCCTGAAAACGTCTTTATACCTCCAAATAACCAATACCATATGTTAACATTGGGTAAAGTTCATAAATTTCAGCCCTCCCCCGAGGACTTCGGGGAATTAAGTCATCCTTAAATACATAGTTATCATATTTTCGACCATGCTGAACAAAATGGTTATCTCAAAATTTTGATCGGATGACTTTGGGAAAAAAAAATGTGCGTTGGAGGGGGCCTAGTTGCCCTCCATTTTTTTGGTCACTTAAAAAGGGCAATAGAACTTTTAATTTCCGTTCCATAGAGCCCACCCACGATAATCTAGGAGCACTGGTTCGATACGATCACCCCTGGGGGAAAAACAAAAATAAACACGCATCCGTGATCTTTCTTCTGGCAAAAAATGCAAAATTCCATATTTTTGTAGATAGGTGCTTGAAACCTCTACAGTAGGGTTCTCTTATACGCTGAATACGATGGTGTGATTTTTATTAAGGTTCTATAGCTTTTAGAGGGTCTTTCCCCCTTTTTTTGAAAACCAGCCAAATTTTCTCAGGCGCGTAACTTTTGATGGGTAGGAATAAACTTGATGACAGTTATATATTTGAAATCAGCATTGAAATCTGATTCTTTTGATGTATCTATTGGTATCAAAAACCCGTTTTCTAGAGTTTTGGTTACCATTGAGCCGGGTCGCTCCTTACTTACAGTTCGTTACCACGAACTGTTTGATAATGAAAGAAAGGTTGAAGTGGCTAAGGCACGTTTTGCGGATGAAGGATGACACATTGGCGAAGATTGTTCTTTTTGGCCAACCGTCTAGGGCTAAACGGAAAGCAGGTCGTCCTCGTCTGGGGTGGGAGGACGTCATAAAGAAAGATTTGAAGGAACGGGGAACTTCGTGGGCGGGTGTAAAAAGGGAGGCTTCGAATAGATTGGGATGGAGGGGGAGCGTGCGTAGCTGTGTTGGCCTCAGGCGGCTTAGTGCTGCGGTGAGTTGTTAGTAGTAGTAGTAGTAGTAGTAGTAGTTCTTAGGCCGCTGATCAGAGCATAATGATGAAAGACGTTTGCAAAAGAACGCTATAAGACGTAAGATCTTAGTGCTAATATTTCACTTTTAGGTGTTCTTTGTCAAAAGATGTAAGATCTTAGCACAAAGATGAGTAAAAGAACTGCCCTATAGCAAGCATTTGCTTCGGTATTACCATATCAACATTTTTAAAGTATTACCATGTTTGAAGAACTTGGAAACTATAAATTTATTTTAATGAAACAAAATTCTATCAAGTAAAAAAACATAATCTAAAATAAATATAACATAGCCGAAGCGACTATTGAATGTTCATCTAAAATAATTTTCTTGTGTTTTAAGCACTATAAAGCATAAGATGTAAAATTTGATTTAAAAAGCGCGAATTCGTCAATATTTTAAGCATGTTTTTACAAGCATGTTTTAGTTTATGAGTTCCATATCCCATGGGGTTATAACCCGGCAGAAAACTATCCTGTCATTCCTGATTCGTCATGTCCAATTTTCTACCGTGAGAATCACTGTCAAGAGAAAACATCACGCAAAGATTAAAATAAATAACCTACGTCTTGCAACATTTGTCGTTCCAAATTTTTTGTACATTTGTTGTTCTGCTATGTACCAGGAGCATTCGTTTCGTGGGACCCCAGGATTTTTTTCCTATTTGGCCCCATCTCCTTGTTTTAAATCCTGCTCATGTACCTGAATTACATCATACATCTGATTGTTTCCTAAGGAATTAGTCATATCTAGCCCCGTGGTGAGTATGAGGGACCAAGGGATTGATTGAATTGGCAGTTTCTTACCCTTCCTCTGCGTAATAGCTCACAATGGAGCTCTACTGCTAGCACTAGTACATGTCTTAGGATAGTTCGATGGCAACCCAACCGTCAACTCACGGTCTCGACGTTATATGTACATGTTGAAATGTTCCTCATCAAAATAGATTATGCAAGGATAGAACGTCCTCCTTTGCTTCAAGTTTTATCAAAGTCCAAGGTTTCCATTGTTCACCCAAATAGCCTTCTTGAATGTTTTCCTTATCAAAATATCTTCTTCTTTTGCGATTTAGCAGTTATTTTACTATTTAATCAACAATTCGAAATTTTTGAAAATCGAAATTTTCAAGTTTTTCAGTAGGTTAGTACATATTTCAATCTTTTGCGTCTAGCTTATGCATATTTAAGTTCATAACCCCGTTCCAAAATAAGTTGATTTATGTGAGCCATTTCCCAGCCCTTTGTGAACATTTCGAATTTTGCACAAATTTGTCTTCGAAATAAATTTTTACTCTTTCGCCGAAATAACAGTTTCCATTCCTGAAATAGAGTCAAATGGCGACTATTCCTCACTTGAAATTTTTTTTTCTTCTTCTAAATGCTTTTTTAAACTTCCGGCTACTATGGGCCGTCGTTCTCTGATAAAAAAAGCTAATTGATTCAGCTGATAGAAAAGCTTTGCTGAAGATCCTTTCTTTGTACGGTATACCAGATAAGTACATTCATGTGATTAGTGGTATGCACGAGAATAAATAAAATGTGATAAACCTTAGAATAATCACTCACAGGAAAAGACCTTCAGGTTTTTTCTTAAATGGATATAGTAAAGATTGAGCCCCAGGGAATCAGGCAGCAGAGTCTGTCGTATATGACATCGTCTTGTATATGAAGATTTGTTTTTGTCAAAACTTGTACTTTGTTTCAATATTATATTTGGCTATTTACAAAAGTCACTAGATATGACAATTTCCTTCCACATGATTCCTTAAACAGCTCTCTATGACGCCCAAGTGCCCTGCTAGCAGTGGCGAAGGAGAAAGAGTACACATCATTGCTACCCATGCAAAAAAAGGGATTTTCCTTGTTCTTCATGCCAAGGGGCTGTAAGTTTCCTGTATATGATTTTTGGCAATGGAAATACCAATGGTGTACTTTTGATTCCATCCAACGCCATTTTGAGGGGTTTAGACTATTATTCGAAACTCCCATAAATTTGTTTTCCCAACAAACTCTTACTATTAAGACTAATTGAGATAATACTTACCATTCCTGGATCAGCTACAAAAGGAAATATTTCCTCACTAGCCCATGGGCGTCCATAAGCAGAATTCCAGGGGGGGCAAACCTCATCTAGTTGGCAATTTAAATGTTATATAATAGAAATCTCCGCACAAAAATATAAAAACAAGGCAGCATCATTCAGCCAGGGGGGAGGGCAGGAGCCCCCAACCCCGGCCACCTCCCCCCCCCCCTTATGGGCACCCGTGCACTGGCCCGTTTGTTTTTAAAACGCGTTTTTAAATTTTTGGTTACTATGGGTCGTGATTCGTCCTTCACTACTTCCAGCTATCGCTGCAACCATAAATAAAAAATCTAAATTTGACACCCTTGGATCGGTAAATCCTTTCCTCTTAAGAAGCATTCAAAGAAAGTTGGTACATACATTCAAAAATATGTGCAAATTCATGAATATATCGGCGTTTAGGCCTGAAAACCCATTTATTAATTCTTCCACCCTGCCCCCTCTGGCAAATCGATAAGAAAAAATTGGCTTTAATTCGTATACAGTATATAAAATTACAATTGTTTGTCGCTGGGCGAATTGAGGTATTCAAACTTCTCTCTCATAATAATGCCCAATATTCACATTTTTCATTTGGTCAGCCCGTCTCAGGATATGTGACTATTGACCATATTCCACGCCACCATTGGGAGGTAATTTCAAATTAGTCTTCCTTGCTCTCCCCATCGTTACTATTCAAGTGACTTTTATAATTAATTAAAGTGACCACAGACAAATTTTATATCTAAAACATAATTAATCTATAGATTAACTGGTCATTTATCTTCGAGTCAGTATATCCCATAATGTATAAGATTTTATTGTAATTAATTTAGAATTGCCGGTGAGGGTGACGAAAAGGGGGACTATCCCCAAATAAATTCGCTAGTATTGCTGACTTCGTTTAGGTCGAATTGAGTTAAGAGCCGTTAAGGGATTTTTGCTGTGTTACGTCTTAACGACTAGAAAAGGTCGAACACGAATATTAAGGAAAATGCATAGGAAAAAAGTTCTCATTTTTTCAGAGAGGGTTGGGAGTCGTCATATGAACTGAAAACAGATTTTATCACCTTAGAAGTGGATTTCTATGGCTCCTGTGAAACCCTTTCAAGTTTTTTATGCGGGACCTGATCCCCCAAATAGCGTTTCGTTGGTAGCTCTACCCTGATAACCCTCCAACAGTCTATACCCATGGAAAGATGAATCTATCGTACAAAGCTAGAATCAGACTATCCATGGTAGATATCCATTATTGACATGGATTCGCTTCCCAAACTCAAAAGTTTTTGCTAAACTCTCGAATATAGGTAATGCTGCTTTCCCCCTAGTTTTTATCACTGTATGATACTCTTTGATGTTGTATTTATGCATATACTGCAAGGCTTCGGCGGGCAGTTTAGCTTTTGGGCGGGCAGATTTTGATTTTCTCCACGAACAATGCCATTTTATACGTCACCTCACTTTCCAATATAATGCGATAATATCAAAGAAAAAAAAAACACGTATGATAAAAACCCCAAGAGAAGTATTCCAGTCGTAGATGAACAAAACCTTCAACTATACGTCCGAGAACATTTTTCATTTCTTATTGTTTCGTACTATAAAGATACGCAAAACGCATTCAGTGTCGCAGTGAGTCTTTGCTCTAATGCCCGCCTGAGCCATATCATATGTACGGCTCCCGCGGCGCCATTAAAGTTCTTAAGGCAGCCCATAAAGCTAATAAACCGCTTTCCTTACATGACTTTGCTGTCCTTATTACTGCCAGAAAAAAGTTGAAATTTATCTAAATTTTTCAAGAAAGTAAGGAAACTTTAGCCAATACTAAGATATTTGAAATAGGTTACTGGAAACTAATAGATATGTAAAGTCTTGGAGCTAAACAATAACCCATTTCTCTAGTCTGAAATAAACCACACACATCTAATATAATTATATTGTTTACATGTATAACAGTCTACATGTGTAAATCTTTTGCTTGTAAAAAAAGTAAAAATTAGACTTAAAAAACCTTTTGATATAAGAATAGCTTATCAAGAAAAAAAATGCTTAGAAAGAAAGATGGTTTTCTCAGCACCATGTCTGAGCGGGACAAACGTTGTGGTATGCAATTTTGTGAAATTTAATGGCACCATGGGACAAGGGTGTATCCTAGATTTTTGTTCCGGGGAGGGGGGGGGGGGCTGCAAAAAAAGGAACCTTAAAAAGCTAGTCGGACAAAATTTCGGTTTGGGTTCATGTCTAAGCGGGACAAACGTTGTGGTATGAAACTTTGTTTCCTTTAATGTCACCATGGGAGCAAGGGTGTATCCAGGATTTTTGTTCAGAGGGCGGGGAAGCAAAAAAAAAACTTTAAAAAACGCTTCGAAAACGAGTCGGATAAAATTTTGGAGGGAGGGTTTCAAACCTGGCGCCCCCACCTGGATACAACCTTGAATGGGAAGGCTTAAATTAGTGATAGATTGATAAAACAGCGAAGATTTATCAATTGGCATGTTTTTTCTTGATTTTAACGGTACACGTGCATACAGAAGTGAAACCCTATGTGTCTACGTTGCGTCAACATTATTTTATCCCTACTGTTGCCTTCTAAAATTATGTCTTGTTATCTTTTGCCAGGCTCTTGTTACAGGTAAGAAAACTGCTGTTCCAAGCAACCATCGTTTTATCTTCAAATTGGCCATAGATCTTAACTCTGATTGGTCAATCACAAATTTGAGGATGTAGAGTTGGAATTCAGTTCAACTCGAGAAACTACGAACGGGATACATAATTAGCAGAGTAGCCATGAGTATTTCAGATTTTATTGACAATTGTGGCTATAATGTGGCTCGGGCATAACTCTAGGTTGATGCATAACAAATTGCTGCTATAGACAGGATACGTTAGTTGCATCAGTGAACAATTTTAACTGCCGCTATGACCATGACCGTAGCCCGGGGGAAGGGGTGGGGTACCCCATTTGACCCCCCCCGTTATTTTTGTGCAACCCGTAAAAATAGAAAAAAAGCATATAAAAAATTTTCGACACTTTTATCAAGTTTTTTCTCTCCCCTCCCCCTACTCGAACAAAAATCCTGGATAAGGCCTTGATTTCTATGGCTGTTATTGTTGAATTTTGAAAATTACCGAAAAAGTTGCATAGTTGCATAATGAAAATATTTTTTTTCTCAATTCAATAAATTGCTTGACAAGCGAGTGAAATCAGTGGTGTCGTTTGGGGGTGGCAAGGGGGGGGGGGACAGTTGCCCCCCCCCCAAAAAAAAATGGAAAAAAGATTTTATATAGCCCATGCCCCTTGAATTTCTGGATGTTGAACTTTTTTGCCCCCTCAATAAAAATGCTGGAGCCACGCCCCTGAGTGAAATTGCTGATGTCGGCAACTAAATTGCCATGATAAGTGAATATTGCTCATGCGTGAATCAAAAGCTAGGCCTTAGCTAATTTGTTTCGGTAGCCACTGAGCGAAAATTTCCATTTAAACAATATTCAAATAGTTTAACTCGTGAACTGAAAAATTTTAAAGCAATTAGTACACATTCATCGGCTTTTTTGTCAGGCACATTCACTGGCTTTTTTGTCAGGCACATTCATTGGCTTTTAAAAAATTCATAAATCAAACTTATTTTGCTATTTTTAGCCAGGAAGCGGAGACCTATTTTGGACCGATCCTTCCAGCAGTGAGTAAGCCACATGCCAAGACAATAATAAACGCACGCCCAATGGCGTTTTACTTAGCCTCTGGAGAAACGAACCGCGCAAGAATTAGCTTAACATCAACATAGTTAGTTGCTAGTGCATAGTGAAGAAAAAGTGACACGACAATCTATAAGGATAAATACTATTGCTTTTATTTAGTGTAGAATTTTCCTTCGTATGTACTTGACTATTTATGGTAAAATTCTACTTTTGGCTATCTTGGAAAGGGGTTGGGTTAGGAAAATGAAACTTTCAGGGATGGTTTCTTGGACAGAGGTTTTCTCCATTTATAATTAGTACCGTTAGATTTATGTCCCATCTCCCCTCGCCCTAATGGGAACCAGAATTAGCCTCTGTCTATTTACAAAAACTTGTTGATTTGTGATAGTGGCTACTCCTGAAGGAAACATGTTAAACAAATAAAACTGGTACTATTTAGATTTCTTAGTTTATACTGTTTCCAAATATCATAGTCGCTTTTTTGGCAAAGTACCCCCTCCCACTGATGGTCCCAGATAGCCCTAGGAAAAGCTTAGTTTATATTCTACAGGATGTTTCGGTCAATCAGATTATCATGTTCCCTTCCAGTGTTATCCACTTTTTAAATCACTTCAAATAGTATTTATCCATATCCCATTGCAATTTGGTCAGGCGAAACTAAATTTCATGGAGTCGAGACTGCAGAAGCCCGTTTTAACAAAGAATCTATGGCCTATCTCGAGTTCAATTACTGGAGAAATGTATGGTACTTATCTGTTAGCCAGTACACATTTGAGAATTTGGATCTACAGATACGGGTTGAAACAACTGAGACGCTTGGGGGATAGATTGGATATATATAATTCGGGCTGTATGTTTGCACATTAGGGGGGGGGGGGGTTAAGTATAGTGGGGCTGCATACAAAATGTAATCTAACCTAACCAAAATACCAACTAAATATTTATTGCATAGCTACAATGTAGTTTTCCACTGAGCCAAAGCTAATTGTATCTGCATACAAACAGCAATAAACCAGTTGTTGTGAATATATCACTCGATGCCTTTTTTTATGCTCTTTCCAAATATAATACTCATTTTTGTCGGAAATAAATTTTACCCCCACCCCTATATACCATTTCAGGGTATATATTTGCACATTAGGGGGGTGGGGGTGAAGTTTAAACTTACCTCCCATTTACATCAGAAATGAAATTTGCCCCCCCCTAATATGCAAATATATACCCTGAAGTGGTATATAGGGGTGGGGTAACATTTATTTCCGACAAAAATGATTATTACATTTGGAAAGAACATAAAAAAAGGCATCCAGTGGTATATTCACTTTATTCGTAAGTCAATAATATTTTTTGGTGAAAATTTACCCAGATAAGTACCAAATATATTATTGGGGCTATATCTGGGACCATCTGGGGAGGATGGGGCGCATTGTCAGAAAAGCGCCCATGATATTCGAGATGAGCGTAGAATAACGAGTCTAATGATACTGCTCTTGTTTGTCCTGCATGTTTCCTTCAAAAGTAGCCAACCATTAAATATTTACCATTTTAATGTTTATTTCTCATCAGCAGTTGATCTAAAATGCCACGTAAAGCAATGTGACAGAAAACAAAATCATCCAACTCTTTAAATAACTTAGATTCATATTCGACCTCATTAGGGGATGGGGACTGGGATGGAGTTTGCAAGCAACCCCTCTCCCTATTGATGCCGCTGTTTTCGATAGATTTTCAACGAAGCAAAGAAACTCAGACTTCTGAGGGGTCAGGGTTCTGGTTGGTGGAGGGCGAATATAACAACTTAAAGACAAAGGCAAATCGGTAAATTTCTAGTGAGCTATACAATTTAGCTAAGATGAAAATGAAAACATAGTTGTATCTTGAGCCCTTAAAGGGGCCCGAAGGTATTTTATATGAATAATGAAAGAGCATAAAAAAACATCAAATAACGTTTTCACTTTCATCCTAGCTAAATTGTATGGCCAATTGCAAATCCCCCCCCTAATGTGCAAATATATACCCTGAATTGGAATATACCCTGAATTGTCGACGGCGAAGTTTTGAATCGCAAAATTCAGTGCTATTTTTGTCGACCGCATTTGAACAACTTTAAACGGTAGGAAAACGGTTTATATTTGAGTCGCCTAATAAATGAGGTTTGAATTCTTATAAATAAGTATTTTTGGAATATGGTACTCTCGAACAACTTATTTTTAAATTAGTGATATGTTTTTAATCGCTTTTTAATAACTTAACTGGTGTTGAAACTTCTGTGTTGAGTGGTTGTGTTGAGTGTTGAATACCTTTGGGGCCCCTTTAAGGGCTCAAAACACAATTAGCCCCAGAAGCGATTCTTGAATTATGAAAGAGCATAAAAAAGACATCAAACGGCGTTTCACTTTCATCTTAGCTAAATTATATAGCCCACTAGAAATTTACCGGCAAATCTAGAGAAAACCTTGGTGAGGGGGAGGCAGTGTGATAAGGGCGCCAATAATTGACCAAATACCCTTTTGAGCTCTAATTTGGCTATATATCTATTTTTGAAAGTTGAACTCACGTATATTAGGACCTTTATAAGTGAGCAGGATGGCGTTGTTAATTTTCAGCTAATGGTAATTTCTGTTCTTGTACTTATTGACTGTAATTGCACCGGGGTTTTCCAACTGCTATAGTTTCCGTTTTGTTTCAAGGTCCCTTAGGTGAAACAAATTTAATCTAGGCATTTTTGTAAGGGCTTAGCCTGTTTTAACTCGATTTGTATACAATTGTTTTGCCTTTTTAAACTGGTATTCCAGTCCTCATTTTTGTGGTTTTACTTTTTATTTTGTAGAGGCAGAGTACTTTTAACAAGAAGTCGACCTCTTTCTAGAACCTGGTGTACATCTCGGAGTGCCGCACAAAGTTGGCGACCCTTTGGCTTTTAATAATACCCCCTTACTAGTAAAAATTGCGGTATTTTTGTACAATCCAGAACACACTCGGGAAGTGGGTTAATTCTATTGAAATATACCAAAACATGATGAAAATATAACACTTTAGTTTATATAGAAATATAATTTGGGGTTATATATTTGCACATTAGGGGGGGGGGGTTAAAAAATATTGCCTAAATGCTACAACTCCAATGCGTTCCCTTCACCCGTCATTTGTATTTGTCGCTATGAAACCGGTTTTCAGAGATCTTGCTAACTTCTTGAGTTGTTTGGGACCCGTTAGGGAGTACCAAAATTGCATAGCAAATAATTCAATTGAATACTGGCAATGAACTGCTGTGTCTGAATTAACCAACCCTTCTACCAATTACTTGTAATTTCATTTTAGAGGTACATAGCTTGTCTTCAACGGGAGAAGTTCCAGCTAAAAGAAAAGTCTTGAACTTGGGCACTATTTGGGCCTTTACAAGGACACCAGTCACTAAAAACCCGTTTTTGACGGGTTAACCCACAGTTTATATAATTATCCAGTATGATCTTTCCCTATCTCACCCATTATAAAAACCCGGACCAAGGTGCGAGTGCTCCAGAGAACGTTTTTGCAGATAGAAATGTAGGCGGCATCAGATCTTTTCACGGGTAGACAAGTCAGACTGTGATCTAATCAGAAATAAGTGGAAACCCGCTATTACGAATGATGCGCTTTGTTGGAAACAATCGGAAACAGATTAACCCGTTAATGCAGAAAGAAGTGGGAGGAGTTTTTTGTTCGTACCGAGAACGAAGACCAGAAATGATCTGCGATAAGCTTACTGGATAATTATATGAACTGTGGGTTAACCGCTATAGAGTAATAAATGATAGCGTGGTTTTCATTGCATATAGGATATTTAAACTGTTGTTTTTTGGGGCTTAGGGGGGGAAGGTACCTAGGTTAGGTTAGGTTACGTATTTAATATATGCTATGCTTTAACACCCCCCCCCCCCACCCACTTAGTGTGCAAATATATAGCCCAAAATTTGTTTATAAACTATTATATATTCATTCTATTTTATTTTATTTCATTAGCATTAACCAAACTTGACTTTTTAGAAAGGCCCATATAATGCCCAAGTACCAAAAAGTCTTTATACCGTACCTGTACAAAGGAGGTGACTACAGGAAAAGAGAGGATTCCGCTAGGGCTGGTCCGAAGCATATCCCCTGAGAACTTAAAAACAGTGGCACAAAACCATTTATTGTGGACCTTGCCTCAGTCGCACTCATTTATAAAGAGATTGGGGGGGGGGGGGAATTGTACAGAGAAACAGAGATTATACTTGTTAAATGACTTAAACACTTTTCGGTCTTTTTACTGGCTAAATAGTTCTCACACATGAACACATTCAGGGTTTTTAAAGATGGGGTTATTTGTCTCTTCAAAAATTATATTTCCTGGTTTGTCTAAATTTTTGATCAGTATTAACTTTTTAAAATAATTATTTAACGCGTTTTAAAAAGGCGGAGCCATTTTTCTCTCCAGAAATAAGGGACAATGTGGTCGCACGGCTGAGGTCCGTCAGAGAAATAAACCAGTGGAATTAAAGCGCACTGAGACCACCTTCTAGCTGTTCTAATGTGTTGATAATACAAATTTGTTGGTATAATTTTGACCAGTTAATAAAGAATCTTTTCTTTCTTCAGGACGCATCGGCAAGAACAGTTGAATCTCAAAGTTGTCTACCAATGGACTAATCTACCCTAAGGACATTTTCCCCTAGAAAGGAAATGACGTGATTGCTAAAGTGAAAACTTCCAGTGAAAACACGTTATGGCTTAAATAGGGATTGGGGTTATTCAAAGATGAGTGCTAAAATTATATTTATTTTGCTCATATTTGTATTGCGAAGCTATGGGCATGTGTCTTTGACTTTCCCTCCTGCTAGGAAGTATGATCTCGACTTTTTGGATAACGGAAGAACACTTCCTCCCTGTGGAATGCCTAAAGGTTAGTCTGTGATTCTTTTAAATTGGGGTACAGGAGGGGGAGGGGGATAAAATTACGCCAGTAACTCAAAGAGTACGCAGTACTTTTCCTCAAAACCAAATTTATGGCCCACTCATTGAATCAGACACGCTTGATAGAGTCCCATTTCCTACATGTTATTTGGGCCTGAAAATAATTACGAACTAACATTTTGTCTAAATTACATTATATCATATTTTATTAACTACATAGATAGTTTGCATCTCGTTTTTTTTTTTTTTTTTTTTTTTTTTTTTTTTTTTTTTTTTTTTTTTTTTGTGTATCAGAATTGGGTCTATTGTATCTTAAAGTACAGTTAAGAATCTTTCCTTGTACAGAACTTATATCAAGAAGGGTATATTTCAATAAAAATACCAAAAAAAGTTATTTTAGAAATCCAGGGGGATAAAATATAGGGGGAAAGTGCCCCGTGCTCCCCCACCACCAATTAGCGTCACCTTGTAAATGCTGTTCATGAAATTACCATAGTCGAGATACGAATTTCACAGAGTGGTCTTGATGAGTATATCAATATGCGCCTACAAAACACATGGGCACATATTTAGAAGGAATACCCTCCGAATTAGCCCAAAGGCCCAACCTCCTGGAAAAAAAAATGGCCAAAAAATGCATAAAATAGTGCCCATAAGTGTCATTTTGCTGAATTGATCCCCCATAAAAAATCTTCTGATACCCCTTCTCCTTTTACTTAAGGATAAAACCTATGTCCACCTATCTGAAAAATATTCTGTTTTTCGACCCCATGCTTGATACAAAAATCCAATTAAAGCCTATTTCCTCACATATAGTCCACAGTCTATCATACATTATACCTTTGAACCCTTCACAAAATGGCCAATCAATGATTGTTTTGTTCTATCTTAAGATACCCTTAGGTGTTCCATTTTCAAAATATTAATTAGGGCTTTGCCCCCTCTGCCTAAGCAATATCTTGGGCTGCTCGGTGGGCTATTATTATCCTAGTTGTTTACCTCATAGGCATAAATTTTATAGCTGAATCAATCTTTGTCAAATAATATGTTCAACCATGCATGCTGATAAGTTATGGAAGTTCTTAGCAACTGCCATCAGTCAATAGGCTGTATTTCTGAAAACAGGCTTTTATATGGCTATCAAATAGTTGTGTTTGTATTTGTGTTATTGCAAGCACCTGAAGAAACCTGTGAAGACTGTTCAGTGAAAAAAAATAGTAATAATTATAGGCCAATGTCATATTTTGCAGGAAGTTTATTAAATACCTACACCTAGAGGAATATTTAAGGGGGCCCTCTCCCCTGGCAAACACGCGGGAATATTTGATGGAAGGTGCCCAATATTTAGGGTAAGTTTTGAAAAAAGTGAAAAACTAGCAAATTACCCGAAATATATAGAAAAAACATAGAGAGAATCATAAAAATTTTTTGGCCTTTGAAAGGAGTGCTTGCAGACATGCCAACTCATCTCGGAGTGCCTCTGGCTTCATTGGAAAAATTATTTTATTTGCCCTCTGGGGGTCTTAACTGAACGCAAGCCATAGTTGAAGATCTTCTTAGGTTGTACTTGCCCTTACGACACTAGCTTACTAGCCTATACTGGCCTTAGATTATACTAGCCTACAGGCCTGTTTCATTTTGCGTATTTCTAGCTTAGTTTTTCCAATCGAGCTATTTTTTTTTTATTAACAAAACGCATATTTTACCAGCTCAATTTGTCAGCATTGAGTGCAACTATGAAATCGATGAGTCATAAAAGAAGAGCTCGGTGTCACATTGAGGCTGTGTTGCAGAAAAAAGTAGCTGCCTCCAATGTTTAAAAATGATGAGTTATCGCGCATTATATAAAATATCTGGTTTTTGTTTGTCAACCTGCGTATTCTTGCATCCCACACTCTGCGGAATGCAAGATCATCGTTTGACTTTAACCTGTAGAGCCTGACGCTCCTAAAATTAATTTAAATATATGAAGTTAATGTCCTTCCGGTGACAAATTGACTGAAGCTGAAAATTCTCCTCAAATATCTGTGATAATTCTAAGAGCGTTATTTTATCTTTTTTTTTTTGTCAAGTTTGGATTCCAGCCTACCCTTTAAACTCAAGATGCTGGATAAATTGGGTTTCAGATATATTTTTCTATAACCATTTTCATGTATCTTATGGTTCTATCAAATCACGCCGCAGAACTTTTCACACTAACGTAACTTAGAACTTTATATTACGTAACTATAATTTTGTCCGCAATGCAAAAGGCCCATTCACAGTGAGAGTTTACTCACACCGAAATTCAGCCTGTTCCAGAACCCAGCATTAGCTAATGCTAGTGATCAGATTTTACCATTCACAACGGATATTTTAAAAGCTGAATACAACTAATACCATAATTACCCCATGTGTTTGTGTTAATCTTGGATATCATATAGTCCTTGTTCTCTTGTCATACAAATGTTTTTTGAGCTCTGACGAGCTCAAGTAGCTCCTCCCAACATTTTGCTTCTTTCTTATTCCACTTTTGTTAATCTTCTTCTTCTTATTCGGATTAATATGGAGACGATTTCGTATAATCTCATCTTGACTTACTTGACTAAAGTCCTATCCATCCTCGAAGGTTGTTTTGGGTCTCTTCAGTCACTATGTTATTGATGTGGCGTCTGTATGAGCGTCTATCTTCAAACAGGCGTAGAAGTTGCGGGAGGTTGAGTGTAGAGAAGTTGTCTTTCCATCTCTTCTGGGGCCTGAACCATGCACGTGACCATGTAAGACTATTTTCGGAAGACGGGAATTTTTCACACGCTGGATGTGGCCTAGCCACCTAAGTCGTTGCAGTTTTATTTTGTCAAGTATGGTGTGTTTGATCTTGAGGTTTTCAAAGAGCCTAATATTAGAAACCCTATCCAGGTACGTAATGCCCGCAGTACGGCAAAGTTACTTTGTTCCGAATTCGGCTAGGCGACGTTGATCATCTGTTTTGAGGGTCCATGATTCACAAGCGTAAATGCCAATGGGGATAATCAGGATGTTGAACAGTCTTGTTTTTAGTAGTGTCGACAAATTCTTGTTTCTCCAGATCGGAATCAAGGCTTTAAAGATAGAGTTGGCAAGCGCCAGGCGCCTCTTAATATCTTTCGAGTGGTTTTTATTGGACGTTATAAGGCTACCAAGGTAGGTTAACACTTCGACCAGTTCTATGTTGTCACCACCGAGCTGGAAGCTTAAGCTTTCTTTGTTTTCCGGCTTTCGTGAACAGAGCATAGCTTTCGTCTTTGAGGAATTGATGGTCATTCCAAACCGGCTGGTGGTTGATGGGATGTTGTCGACGTGGGACTGAAGATCCCCAAGGTTCTCATTTATTTGGTCTGTGTCGTCTGCATAAGCTATATTATCAGTCAATATTCCCCCGATGAGGACACCAGACGAGTCGTCAAGGAGTGATAGGACAGCGGTAAGGAACAGGTTAAACAGTTCCGCTGAAAGCAAGCAACCCTTCAGCAGACCAGTCGATTTTTCAAAACTATCGGAAAGGCCCTCTCCCGTAATGACGCGGCTTCTGAAATTTGAGTACACATCTCTGGTCATTGATACTAAGTTTTGTGGTATACCAAAGTGGAGAAGAATATGTTACATTTCTCTCCATATGAGGTCGAAAGCCTGCTTAAAGTCAATGAAAAGGTTGAAAATACTACGTCCAAGTTCTAGATATTTTTCCATAATCTGACGGATTGTAAATATCAGATCAATTGTTGACCTGTTTGTGCGGAAACCGGCCTGATATTCTGGAATAACATTTGAAGCTATAGCTCTTATACGTCCCAACATTACCCTAGTGAGTATTTTAGCGGCGTGGCTCGTAAGGCTTATATGCCAGAAATTATCACAGATTGTTTTTTAGCCTTTCTTATGGAGTGGAACTATCGTGGCTTCACACCATGAGGCGAGGAAGTGACCCTCTTCCCAAGCAGCAGTAGCACTTTTTATGTATAGGTCAACAAGGGGATTGCAATTTACTTTTGGTTACTCCGGTTGGATTCCATCTGGACCTGCAGCGGTTTTTGTCCCTAAACCCTTGATAGCCGATTCTATCTCAAAACAACGTGGGGGGGGGGGCTTGGGTCTGCGGCGATTACAGGGAGGCTGTTAAGCACCGCTGGGTCTGAGAGGATCGTTGAGTTTAATTTGCTGTCAAAGTGTTCTTTCCATCTTGTTCGGATCCCATCTGTAGTTTGGATTTGGTTACCATCTTCATCGAGGAGGGTACAGGGTTTCAGTCCCTTTTTTTGGTTAGTTCCTGCACTCCCCTGTACATGAAATGAGTGTCACCTTTTTGAATGCCATTTCGCATTGCTGAAATTGCTCCATTATATTAGATCGGTGAGTACGGCGAGTGGCCTTCTCTACTGCACGCTTCAGTCGTTTGTACATATCCCGACTTTCTCTATCTAGTTTGTTAGTGTGGTTGCGTTTTTCTTCGTATAGTGAGATTACCTAATCCGTGATCCAAGGTTTTTGGTCCGCCTTTTGGACTCCCAGGGTGAACTGGGCGACATCGCATATAACCTGAGAGCTACTCTTTACAAGATTATCGATATCATCTTCTGATAGAGTTAGCAGGGATGTAAAGAGGAGTTCAGAAATTCTTTCGGAAAGAGTAGCGGTGTATTTTTGTCGGTTATTTTGGTCTTTTAAGAGGTCTACTCTGAGAAACTGGCGGGGGGACAGGAACGTTCCTTGGGTTGGTGAGGCTTAGGATGGAATTAATTACAGCTGCCCCCCCCCCCTCCCGACTCATATAAAAGCAAAAAAGCCGATTCTAAGTGAAATTTTAATCAATTGGGCAACCCCACAGCCGCGGCGCCCCAAAGCTGCGGTACGTGGGTTAGCTGACCCGGTGCCCCCCCCCCTCTTTGGACGGTTCTAGGGGGATAAGGATTTTATTTTTTGGGGGGAACAAAAAAGCACTTAAAAAAATGATAACAAAATACTGACATGTGACCCAGGATTTTAAAAAAAGGAAAGAATAGTTTACCTTCGTTTAGGCTCTTTTCAGGGGTATTAACTTTTCGTTTTTAATGACATAATAACTTGATGCCTCCTCAGCTGTGATATTTTTTTTTTTTTTTTTTTTTTTTTTTTTTAATTGGATCATGGGAACTACTTTGGGTGCTTGTTTCCAGGCGTAAATAAAAGTTTTATACCATGTTGATTAAAAAACAAAAATTGATTTTTCCTTCGGCCGCTTTGTTATTAAAATTTATTAAGCTATATCACCCATAGCTGTACTCGGGCATAACCCTAAGGGGAAAGGAATCAAGAATTATTTTTTGAAAATGAGAATGACATGAGAAAGACAATCATGCCGTGGTTATCTGATTTTTAGGGAGGTGGGTCCTTCAATTCAGCCTTGGTGGATTTTTTTTACCCTCTTCTCGTGGGAAGTACGATTCCAAGTTTCCAACCATGCTCGCTAATTTGGGTATTTGCTCGTCTAACGCAAGTAGAAAGTAAGACCAAAAGATTATAAACTGAGCTTACACATGCTATTACACGAGATTATACATATTACTGAATTTAGACATGTTATTGAGCTTATACATATTGAATTTCGACTTGTTATTGAAGTTAGAGATGAATTCAGACGTGTTTTGGGCTTATTATATATCTAATATTAGGGCTTATCGAATAGCAAAAAATAAGAGAATAAATTGTGTCTCGTAATTTCTGGATTCAATAGGTCTTAGAATCATTCACGATTGATACCGCTAATAATACAAACAACTCACTACAGCATCAAACCGACTGAGGCCGACACAACTGCCCACGCTCCTCCTCTACCCCAGTTTTACTCCAAGCATCGCTCTTTACTCCCTCAAATGAAGTTTGGATTTCCTCAAATCCATCCTTATGACCCCTTCCTACCCCATTGGAAGACGACCTGCTTTTCAATTCGTCCCAGATGGTTTGCCAAAAAGCACAATTTTTGGCAATCTGTCATCCTTCATACGCAAAAGTGCCCTAGCCATTTGGAGCTTTCTTTTGTCACTGCCCTAGAGAGTGCCATTGAACAAGATTTCTTCTGGAGCTTATTGTTAGACATCTGGTCAGCCAAACGGGTAGGCTACCTATTACCTAAAACCTTAGACAATTCCTCTGTAAAACTTGGGTGTAAGCACCCATGTTTCAGAACAATGCTTGTCCAATGCCATTACTCTAGCTTCCAATATTCTTATTTTAGTTCGCCGCATTATATTTCTATTCTTCCAATTTTTTTTCAACTGTCAGAAAATACCCTAGGCCTTGGCTATTTTACTTTTCAAAGCATCATCGCATTCACCATCTTTACTAATAATACTATCCAGGTTAATAAAGCTATCCACTTGATCAATCTTCTCATAACCCGACAACTCATCTTCGTTTTCATTTATTCC
Organism: Artemia sp. Qi Xiang Cuo; assembly: GCF_049724085.1. NCBI lineage: Eukaryota > Metazoa > Arthropoda > Branchiopoda > Anostraca > Artemiidae > Artemia > Artemia sp. Qi Xiang Cuo. The sequence goes on from NC_142804.1 coordinate 72,203,109, forward strand.
TAGTCTATGCGAACTAGGCTATTGATGTTCAAACCTATTCTTCCACCCTGAACTCTCAAACCTCCGAACATTCCTTCATTTGCTAACATTTTATCTCGCACACTCGAATCATCTGCATAATCCATGTCTAGGAGAATTTTGCCTTCCCGTTTAATTCCATGCTCTCTCATAGCCTTTGCCGGGTTCCTTAGGACAAATTCCATCAGAATAACCCAAATACCAAAACTAGCTACTAACCTCACTTCCTACCTTAACTGCAGCAAAATTGCTCTCATACATAGCACTAATCATTTTAATGATTAGTCATACTTACCTGACTTGCCATACAAGGATAGGACCTCCACTAAAGGTTTTCTATCGGTTAAGTCAAATGCTTGTTCGTAACTCACAACAAACGACAAAAGGGGTTTTATAAAAAAGACATTTCTCAATTATTAATAGAAGATTGAAAACTGGTCGACGCATCCTCTTCACTTACTAAAACCACGTGTTCCTTCTTTTAAAAATTTATCTAAACATCTCTTAGTCTAGTAATTATCATCATGCTAAGTAATTTGCTTCTCATAAAAATCAAGCCATTCCCTCTATAGTCACCACTCTCACTCTTATCACCCTTTCCAATAAGGGGTTTAATACTATTATTATTATTATTTTATTACTCATTATTAAATATACAAAATGTTGTAAATGGAGTACAAGGAAAGAAAAAAAGAACAAAATATCCAAAGAAAACTCAACTACAGAAAAACAAGATTAAGAACATTACTATGACCAAATAAATTGACAAATTTTAAGTTACTGCGACATATAATGAAGAGTGGATCGGTTCAAATGCCTTTACAAATCGAGCACGATAATTCCGTATAGCTAGCAGTGGGTCTGCTATACCATACTTCAGTGATATTTTCGAATTCCTCATCCAAATTGGAAGACGAAGAAGATACTTGCCATATTTGTAGAAAGTAGACCGAATACTGCGGGGATCAGACGGAGTAAATATTTTCCAAAACGGAGATAGGGCCTTTTTCTCCTTTTTCAAATATCATACTCATAATGTTTAGTAATTTATTTCTAATCTCGCAACCACCATATTCCAAAAACTCATTTACCACACTACCGGCATCTGAGGCATTATTATTTTTTTCGTTTTAGCAATGTCTCTAACTCCTCTACTTAAAATACATATTCCTTCACTTTCTAATTATGAAAATAAACTTTAATGTTTTCTATGTCATTTTCTACGGCATTCTTCATGGTTTAACACATTCTCAAATTGTTTACTTCATCTCTCTTTAACACTTTCTATGTCATAAACGAGGTTCCAACTCTTATATTCAACTGGGACAAGTCCGGATTGACCACCTTCTCTCAGTTTCTTAACATGTTACTATTATGCTGTCTGGATACATCTTCCAGATCCTCGGTAATTTTAATCATGACATCCATTTCATACCTCCTCAATTCATACTTTAATACCTCTACTTCCCTTACTTTTTTCTTATTCTCATATGATCTATCCCTCAAAAACGTATGGTATAAACCCCTCCTCTTTTCTACCAATCTTAAAGTGTGTTTGGCAACACTCCTAGCTGCGTTCCACCTTTCCTCCCTTAGGACACCTTCTGCTACTTTGTGGATTATTTCCCTAGAATTATTCCTTTCATCTTCTACATTGTCAAATTGTAAACTCTCTATTTCATATCCAATGTTCCTGAGAATTTCCTCTCAATCTATTAAAATTTTGAAAAAAAACCCATCTGGGTCACTACTGTCTCAGCCAGTCTGTACTAGTACTGATGCCTTGCACTTTTTGATTGTAAACTGAGTAACTGCAATTCTATTATTAGTACCTTCACAGCCTATGCGAGGCTTAGAAACTTCATTATCCATCCTGCACCCTACTTCCTGCCTATGTGCCCCATCCTTGCTACCTGAATAAACAAATTCTTTACCTCCTAATTTCGTGTTGTCTATCCCTGGAAGATGAGTTTCTGAACCTTATACCAAGTCCAGTTCACAACCTTTGAATTCATTAGTCAAAATGTCAACACGAAATTTTTTTTTAACATTGTGACGTTCCGTGTCTCAATTTTCCTGTTTTTTTATTTTTATGGCCTCAAGAAACTCAATGCACTAGTAATAGTCAGGGAGTAATACTTCTTCTCAAGTCTACACAAAGCGCTTAAGCCAGCATAGAACCGTACAATAAGAAGTCCCTGGAACTTCTAATTGAACGAAGACTTTGGGAAATTCTTGGCCCGTATATGTCACTGCACGGTATTCTATACTAGGCGACGCTCTTCAATCATCAAGAGTTGAAATTCTGCACTAGCAATCCCGAGCCCTTTTATCTCTGACTCATTATTTATTAATGTCTGTAAATATACTATTCTACAGCGAGGAGAAAGCTAATAGTAGACAAAATATCAGGACCCGGCTATTCAGTCCAAAAAGCCCACCAAAAAGAAAACCCAGCAGAACTATTGATCAAAATCTGCTGGAATCGTTTACTAGGTTATAACTCCCTCGAGGGGTGCCACTGCCACTCCTCGCGCTCACCCTTCACCGTTGTTATCAATCATGGTTGTAGTTATGTAAACCTGTAAAAGGTAAACCCTGACGTCACTGTGCGGCCAGGCCAGAAGGATTTTTGTTCCAGGAATAGGGACGGAGGAAAAAGCTACCCCAAACCTGTTCATAACTCCGGAACTGCTCCAGAACACTGGTATTCATGGTTGGCGCTTGAACATTGCAAGAAGATGCCTCTGGCCTTTTTGAAGATATTATTTGATACTTTTCGGTCAAATTTGTATTTATAGGCCACCTTATCAAATTAAATAAGATTGATTGATTGATCCCGCACGTTCTCCCATGTTTCTGTTCTCTTCTCCGTTTCCACCCGTTTTTGCATGTAATTGGATTTCCTTTTTTTCTCAGAAATGTTATAACATTTTTTCTTAATGCCGAAATAGTAAAAAATTGGGGAGTTTTATTATTTCAGACTGATTTTTGTCCTATCTTGATGGTCAAACAAAAACATATCTTTCGCAAAAAGGCGTGTAATTTGTATATGACACTTCCTGTACCTCCCCCTCAATCCTCCTTTCTTTATGCTAAAGTTTAAAGCCACCCGATGCTTAAAAAACGAAAGCTTGGGCATATTGGTAATGTATGTATGTATGTATAAATTTATTGCCCATCATAAATGTAAAATACAACACTGATGGAGTATAAAGAAAGAAAATGGAAAAAAAACAAATAAATTCTGACAAATCCTAACAGAACCAAAACAGAGAAGAACAGACAAGAAGAAAAAAAAATACAGATAGGGGCAATTATATGTAAGAACAAACCTATTATCAAAGACGGACAATTTCAGAGGTGCTTTCACCAATAATCGGCCTCCGATATCTCTCATTTCTTTTCTGTACCGCGGACACTGGACTTGAAACTCCATACGGCAAGGATAGTGAGCTGTTATTAGTCCAGAGAGGCAGCCTTAGCAAATATTTCGCATACTTGTAGAAACACTTCCGTATATCCCTAATATCTGAAGCAGTAAGAAGAGACCAAAATGGTGCAAGAGCAAGTAGATGCGGAACAGCAAATGCATTATAAACGCTAGCTAAGATACGGCGGTTAAATTTAAACTTTAACCAACTAGTAAACCATACGCATTCCTAGCTTTTCTGGCAAAAAATCTTTAAACAGTTAGCGCGGGGCGCGAAGATTTAACCCAATTGGTACACCAAGATACGTCAGTGTATCTTGTGGTTTAATAACATGTTCACCTAACTGAACATTTGTCGGGCAATCTGAACGGTGATTGAACACCAGGAACTCAGTCTTACTCTCATTAAATCGAAGACCTATATGTGGTAAAGCTTTCTAATTTAGTTAATTATTAATTTAGTAAAAATATATTAAGACGCAAATACAAAGTTTCAAAATACCACTTTTTATTAAGATAAAGATACAAATCGTGGAATGTGTAAGCTTGGAGGGAACTTGCTCAATAACCAATTTCCTGGCTAAATGCGTCAATGAACCGGAAGGACGTGGTTGGTTTATCATATATATACCCAGATTTTTAAGACTGAGACAGACTTTTTGACTTGCAGGGCGAACCTCTGCCCGTTTATTATCTTGTTAGAAATCCCTTGGAACCTTGTTGGATCATTGTAAGTGTCTGTATCTTATTAAATATTATTGTAGTTTCTGAGACTTGTGGTCTACTTGGGACAGCCAGTCCCAGTAGAATATCTATATCTGGAATGTTATACGTAAATTGAATTAAAGTGATTTATTTTAGACAAGCTCTCTAGGATACACCTTTAGCCCCTCGAATTTACCCATTTGGTAGGCTTCATTATTTCGGTCATAGCCTAAGGCACGCTACCAAAGATAAAATACCTTAGGGTCAGAGTTTATTTCCCCTATAAAGGGAGAATAAAGGCATCTACGACTACACCATCCGAATACCATAAATAATACTTTACAACAACTGGTGGCAGCGGTGGTACTGTGGTAAAGCTTTCTAATTTATTTAATTATTAATTTAGTAAAAATATATTAAGACGCAAATACAAAGTTTCAAAATACCACTTTTTATTAAGATAAAAATACAAATCGTGGAATGTATAAGCTTGGGGGGAACTTGCTCAATAGCCGATTTCCTGGCTAAATTCGTCAATGAATCGGAAGGACGTGGTTGGTTTATCATATATATACCCAGATTTTTAAGACTGAGACAGACTTTTTGACTTGCAGGGCGAACCTCTGCCCGTTTATTATCTTGTTAGAAATCCCTTGGAACCTTGTCGGATCATTTTAAGTGTCTGTATCTTATTATATATTATTGTAGTTTCTGAGACTTGTGGTCTACTTGGGACAGCCAGTCCCAGTAGAATATCTATATCTGGAATATTATATGTAAATTGAATAAAAGTATTTTATTTTAGACAACCTCTCTACGATCTACGTTTAGCCCCTCGAACATACCCAGTGGGTACGTCTCATTAGTTCGGTCGTAGCCTATGGCACGCTACCAAAGTTTTATTACCTTAGGGCCAGAGTTTATATCTCCTGTAGAGGGAGAATAAAAGCATCTACGACTACACCACCCGAATACCATAAAATACACTTCACAACAACTGGTGGCATTGCGGAAAAACTGGGTCGAGGAGACTAAATAAGGCTGCAAAATACAAAAAAAAATCGAAATGACCGTACGAGAAGGGGAAAGTAAATGTACTTCGCTTTTAGCGGCGCTCGAATTAGCAAAACTTCGAGCAGCTTTGCTCGAACTTTGGCTATTAGAAAAAGATTTGTATCCCCTCAAAGATTTGGGTACAATAGATAAAATGGAAAAAAGGCTCGATCAAGAATTGTAAAATAGAAAAAAAATACAGTATCTAGGTTTTAGCAAGTAGAAGCAAGTGTGTAATTAGTAGTTTTTTTAGTGTTAGTAATAAATGCAATGTAGTAGTGCCGTATATTACTAAATAATAAAGTATTTGTACCGTGAATTGAAAGAATAAAATAAAAAATTACACGCAAAGAAAAACAAAATATAGCTTGACCGATGAAACATTGGTAGTAACAGAATAAGTTAAGGCATAATAGTAGCAAATAAGGTCCTAATTCAATCTTACTACAGGTACAGGCTTGGGACTTCTTCTTCAAGGATAACACTGATACAATTTAGCAAAGGAAGCACATAAATTGTGGTCCGAGTAATTATAGGTTAGAAGCTGCCATTTTCGAGTGCTTTAGGAGTAGAGATGCCTCGAAAATATGGTATCTTACGACGCAATAAGCAATAGAATTACCTTTGTTAAAGCTAACAAATACTAGGTTAGTTATGTAGTTTCACAAGCAAAGGGAAGGAAAAGATATATAATTAAAGTACTTGAGGAAAGGGATGGAAAAAAAAACTAGAAGAGTAACCTTTTAAGTAAGAAAACAAATGTGAAAGCTTAGCAAAAGTCGCCGAAGGAAACAAAAAAAAGAGTTGTTACCCAGCTCTGATGGGAACTCTGCATAAGGCGAGAAATTTGGTGAAAGAAACCGTTAATCACAGAAAATGGAGGCATGGGGATAGGTCTTAAAAGGGTCTCCTTTACCTACACAGAGGACCTTCATCTGAATAATGGTGTTAGAAAAAGTTCAAATTCTGAATTAGCCGCACAAAATGCGTCCGAAGAAAGTTCTAATTTGAATTTTAAGCCATTGCTGCTTTCGAGCCATGTGGATGTAAAACTACCAGTGTATGAAAACTGTTATGCTTGTTTACATAGAATATAAGCCCACATTAGGACAAACAGAGAAGGCAATGCATCCTTTTGGGATAGCTAATATTGATAACTCTGATCCGCTCTTACGGTTACTCAATGACGAATCATCCTCAAGTCTAGTCTGATTATAAATCAGTAGAGTTTAGTCGAATATCATATAGAGTGTATATCAGATAAAACACGGTCTGATAGTAGAAATCAAATAGAGTGAAGCCAATAGTCTCTTATATTCAAATTAGCCTACAAGTAGATTGTATCCGGGAACTAAATAGAAATAATATTACGGAAACAATTATAAAGGAAGTTACAGTTTATATTACAATAATTAACGTTCAAATTCCTAACTTTATACGGGTTAAGGTAAAATTAATAAACACTATATATTTAGAATCAGCATTAAAAAGCGATTCTTTTATATGTATATTGAAAAAAAAAGATTTTTTGGGCTGATTTAAAAAAAAAATTCGTTTGTTTTTGACGGGAATTAAAAAAAAAATAATAATAGGAAAACACAGTGAGAGTTTACATGAATCCGGACATGTACAAGCTAGCTGTAATCTTATTAAAATTAGTTATAGTCTAATATAATATTTTTTTATTAGTTACAAATGGTAAACAGAAAAAAAGAAATTTTAAAGAAGCGCTATAAAGGTTTAAACAAAACTTAGAATAAGCTTAGAAAGCAAAACGAGTGGTAGGTAAAAAAAATGAAAAGCGATATAAAAATAAATTATAACCTAAAAACTTACCAGGAGGTAAAAGCCAACGACAAATCCATTAAAAATAACCAATAAATCTCCTCGTCACAGGCAAACCACAGTAGTTCAAGGTAATAATTTTAATTCTAGCGATGTATTGGATCTGAGAAAATGAATTGGCACAGGAGATCCCTAGTTTAAACAATTGGCTTTCACCTGTGCCAACCCAAACACCCAAATCCCAATCCGTTGAACCCTAACATAAACTAAACATATCCACTTTTTCTTTGAAAACAAAAGAAAACATTACACAACAAACAAACTTACAGTAATGAACAGAAATTCAGTCATAAAACTTTCCCAGGTTTTAGCTTATCAATAAACCACAGATTGTAGAAATCCCTTTCAAAGCTATGTAGCCTAGCAAAGAGACTTTTTGTCTCTTTGGCAAAGAAATTAAGATCGTAATTAAAACTAAAATAAAATCTGTAACCAGTATATCGTAAAAATTGCATTTTTAGGAAGAAATGAGAACTAGAAAATGCGGGGCAAAACTTAATTAAAAATGTTCTAAAAATCAAATGAAAAAATACAGTACTTTTCTAACACTTTTGGACAGAAAAATTTTAATAATGTAAAAAAAATACAGGTTGCAAAAATTAGACACCCCCCCCACCTTTTAAAAACATGGAGATAAAGAAATTGACCATAGAAGGGCAATCAGCATAAAAACTTGTTAAGTTTATTGAAAAAAAAAATGAAAACATATAAATATATTCTTATAAAAGACCTATTTTAATGAAAAAGATGAAAAAGACTTGAAATAAACCCCTTCGGTTCATTGAAGTAAATAAAAAAAAAAAATAGAAAGGTTCAAGTTGAAAATAGAGTCAGACAAAACTAAAGGAGAAGAAACTGAATGGTGTCAGTTAAACTCTTCTATACGTACATATTGAACTGACCAAACAAAGCCAGTACGAAAATTGTACTAAGTAGGTACAAAATAAGTAGCATTAATACTATGGAGCCACCGTTACAGTGGTTAACTAGGGCCGAGATTAATAGAAATATTGGAGAAATGCTCCAAGTAGAAAGGAAAATAATTTTGCTCTTTTATTTCGGAGTTGTTTTTAAAAAAAATGACTAGCATGGCATAGAAAATTAAAAGTAAGGCACATAATAGCCTGAAGAACCTAAGTTGAAGTCGGAACCTAAGACAAGACCACTAAAAGTTGGGAAGTTAAAGCGAAAATAGTCATTGTCACTCTTTTACGTCTAAAAATAAATTACTGTGTGCCATGAAGGCACGGTATTTTATTTTTCTGCAGAAGGGCCACTTTGTTTGATAAAAGAATAGCCCTAGAGGAAATTGGGGCCACAAATCAAAAAAAAGTGTGGCAATACAATAGATAATTAATTATTGTGTGTTCAGGTTCAGAATAGTCTTTTTAGCTGTAGCCCATAACAAGTGGACCCGGAAACGTTATAAGGAGCTACCAGAAGGCAGTCCTGGTAAGCAAACCTTCAGAGTACAGGCAAGAGTCATTTGATAATGGCATAAGAGGTATAAGGTGAACAGCTAAAGTTTTTAACTTATCAGATCCAAGCTGTAAATGAAGCCTTAACCCAAAAGGACATTAAAGCTGAAAAAGAGAGATTACAGACAAAAACGTTATAAAACTGTCTCAAGTACCAAAAATTCTAAAAGAATTAGAAAGCTCAAAAGTCTGAATAAGCAAACAGGCATATAGTAAGCTAATGACAGTTAATGACACAAGTTGGTTCGGTATAGAACCAAAGTTGTAAAAGAAAGATAAGAAAATGTATATAGTCATATATGCAAAGTTATATAGTGGTAACAAATGTTGTTGAGAAAATAAATACAATTATAAACGTATTTTGAAAACTTTTATAAATATGGAATTGTTATCATAAAAAAAAAGAAATTTTTTTTTTTATAGAAATGTAAATAGCAAAGTCATGTTATATGAACTATTTCCAAGCCCTTATATAGAGGCTAATCACAGTTATCAGTTATAGTGCATAAATCTATTTGTTGGAGTTGCTTTTGTTTTGTAAATATTTTAATTGCAGTTTGGACTTATCATATAAAAGTCTTGACGGACTTATTTAAAAGTTGTACAAAGAATAAATATTGCAGTGATTAAATAAATTATTAGAGTACATAATTAGTATTTGTTTTTAACAATTAAGTTATGTATCAACATAACTTCTGTTAATATATATATATATATATATATATATATATATATATATATATATATATATAACCTAAACTATCCATGTAAATATAGTGAATTAAGTATTGAGTATTTGTGTTTTTTATTTTTATATCATTCAAGAAGTATTCTACATTAATACTTCATAAGCAATTAACAAAACAATAATTGGAATTAATTCCGATGCTATTTTATACCGTGTTTTATTTTTTAAATGCTTTAAGTTTTAACCAGTAGTTAAATATCCTATCTAGTTTTGTGACTTATATACTTGTGTAAGTTATTACACAATGCTTGTATATATATATACTATATTTTTATTTCTTTAAGATTTAACTAGTGATTTAATGCAATGTATAAATGTTTGACATCGAGTCAACGTATAAATATATTTTTATTGTGAAACAATCTGTTCAGTGATTAGTAATTATGTATTAAGAGTAAAAAGAGGAGAAAGTAATTAAAAGTAATTAACTTTCGTTAAAAAAAATAATGCAGTGATATATACAATATTTGAGTGTTTCTTTTTACTATATACGAGTATATGTAAAACTTTATGCTTTATATGTATTCTAATGTGAATATTTATTTTAGATACAGCCTTAGCTATTTTTTTTGGAAATCAAATTTTTCGTAACATCCTTTCGGATCCAATTTTTTCAATCATAATTTGACACATTTTTCGAAAAAACAAATTTTGAATCCACTTCAAATGTATCCTGATACTATCATCTCATACCATCAGAAACCAAACCATACTTGATCAACTGATATTTTGGAAACTATACTAGTATTACAGACTTTACTACAAGTTCATCAGAAAGTGAGATAAAATCAGAACTTAATTTAGGCCTAGAGAATGTATACATAGCCCAAATGGCTTATATTATTGAAATATGTGAAAATGCTTTGTGCTGGAAAAATATGTGAAAATTTAAAAATCAAAAATATTATGTATAATTTATCCAACGTATTTCTGAAACGAAAAATAAACGGTATATCAACCACATCACACAGATAAATTAAATTATTAATGGGACTTAAATTTAAACTCAAATAATTCAAAAAATTTTCTAATATAACTTGAAATCTAATTTAAGCAAAACCACTAATATAATGTTTAAGCTGCTTGGGGTCAAGTTAAAACAGAAGATGTATATGAAAAGGGTAAAAAGAGTATTTTTCAGTCCTAGAGACAGAGAAAAAGAGAAACAAGGATGAATTTCAAATTGAAATCCTTTGACAAAAAAAGAACATGGCCTATATTGGACCAGAAGCATGACCCTAAAGAAACCCATTGAGGGTATATGCACATAATGACCCAAAGATGGCAGCATAATAGCTGTAAAAAAAAATTATTAAGTTGTTTTAAAAGTAAAATATTGAGAATTGGGACAATTCTTCTTTAAATGGGGAGTACTCTGGTAAAGCTTTCTAATTTAGTTAATTATTAATTTAGTAAAAATATATTAAGACGCAAATGCAAAGTTTCAAAATACCACTTTTTATTAAGATAAGGATACAAATCGAGGAATGTATAAGCTTGGAAGGACCTTGCTCAATAGCCAATTTTCTGGCTAAATGCGTCAATGAACCGGAAGGACGTGGTTGGTTTTTCATATATATACCCAGATTTTTGAGACTGATACAGACTTTTTGACTTGCAGGGCGAACCTCTGCCCGTTTATTATCTTGTTAGAAATCCCTTGGAACCTTGTTGGATCATTGTAAGTGTCTGTATCTTATTATATATTATTGTAGTTTCTGAGACTTGTGGTCTACTTGGGACAGCCAGTCCCAGTAGAATATCTATATCTGGAATATTATATGTAAATTGAATAAAAGTATTGTATTTTAGACAACCTCTCTACGATCCACCTTTAGCCCCTGGAACATACCCAGTCGGTACGCCTATTAGTTCGGTCATAGCCCAAGGCACGCTACCAAAGTTTAATTACCTTAGGGCCATAGTTTATCTCCCCTATAAAGGGAGAATAAAGGCATCTACGACTACACCACCCGAATACCATAAATAACACTTCACAACATATACGTTTATACTCCCTATCGAGAATTCCAAAATTTTCCTCAATTCCAAAGGCTGTTCTAATAATATCAAGGATGTCATTAGCATAGTTAGCTAGCAAAACATCAATACCATTAAATATATATGTGTTTAGAACTTTCTGTTGTGGCACAATGACAGTATTATTAAACAGGGGGGGAGAAGTAACAGCGGCCTGTCTAATGCCCTTTTTTACTGGAGTTGAAGGAGTGAGTTCCACCGTACCAGGTGAGATGGTAACCTTAACTTTGGCATTTAGCTTTTTATGCATATCACGAATCGATTTGATGACAGAAATATTGACTCCACGCTTATAAGCAGTCAAGAAGATAATAATGTGGATGTATACCCGTGTCGAAAGCTCTAGATACGTCTAACCCGGTAAAATATACTACCTCATTATTTTCATGAGCATGTGGAAGTAAATTAATAATCAAATGGTGAGAATAGTCGCAGCCTACTCCTTTCTTGAAGCCGAATTGGTTATCCGGGGTATAACACTTATCAGATATCTCGTCAATAATTAGTAACTCAAAAACTTTCCATAAAACCGGTGACACCGTAATTGGTCTAAAAGAAGAGCATTGGTCTTTGGGCTTTCCGCTTTTTAATACCGGGGTTATTACTCCAGTACTGAACAAATCAGGAACTATACCACAACATAATATCATCTGAAAGAGTAAGGTCAGGTGCTCAATCAGGAGAGGGGACCCACATCTTAAATGCTGTGCACAGAGACCATCAGCACCACGAGAAGTTTTCTTTTGTAACTTAGAAATGCACTCAGTAGCCACAGATCGAGTAACAATAAAACTGATTTCATCAGTTGATTGGCCTAAGAAACCATCAAGCTCCCTTTCGTATTGGTTTGACAATGATGGATCAGGCTCGGAAAGTTCACTTTTAAAGTAACCAGACCACTGGTCAGTGGTAATTTTAAAAGCATTTTAGACTTTTGAAGTATCTTTTTTGAGCACTTTCCACGCGGAATTAGTCTCACTTGTGGTTTTGATTAAGGGTTCAGCTACTGATTTAGCACAGCGTTATCTAAGCGCTTTTATCAAACGTCACTTTGTTTTCAGACGAATTCATTTATCAAACCTTGCCGTGGCGTTCCACACTCCTTCCAGACATGAAACCAGAATTTCGATTGAGCACAAGAATCAACAAGGTCAGGGCTACCTGACCAACCATGCTTCTTAGTTCCAAGACGTACTCTTCGTATGGGTAAACTAGCACGCTCGGCAGAGCTTAGAGCGTGAACGATCTCTGCACAGTAATTATTCAGCAATATTTGCTTCTCTGCAAAGGTTAATAGTTTTTTTTGGGAAAGTAGATGAAACGGCACTTTGATCTTTTTCAAAATAGAATCACTAATAGCCCAGAACATAAACGTATCTGCACGAGCCCAGTCAGTGGTTTCATGCCATTTACTATCATGGTCTGGACTTGGACCACTCGGTGCAATAAGTTGAACAGGGAATATATTACTGATAGGCATATGGTCCGAGACTTGGAAAGTGTAGATAAGTGAGGATCCTGAGTCCGGTTTTACATTCGGGGAATACATGAAGAAGTACAAAGAAGAGGTAGTGCCAGAGTTATGGATATATTTGAAACATTGTGTTTTCTCAACCGCCAAGAGCTGGAGGCACATACTATTCAGAATATTAGCACAACTGCCGCTGTCGTTAAAAAGGTAACAGTTCATTTCACCAGCAAGGATTACTGCTAGGTTTTGCAGTTCACAATCAGACACGAGGGAACTGACTTGGCGGCATGCTTGATCAAATTGTCTGTCTGATGTAGCATTACGGTAATTGGTGGTTAAATACACTGAGACCCCCACATAATTCTGAATTTTGACTGCCGTAAAATAGTCACTGTCTCGAAAGTATTTGGGCATGAGGACATCTCTAGCAAGAATAGCAGTACCTCCACTCGGCCGACCAGCCCCTGAGTGTCTAGTGGCCTGACTTATTGCGACAGCAGAAGCAGTCTTGCTCAACAAACATAGACTGTCGGCAGTGAGAAGATGCTCTTGTAGACAGAGAACGTCATTCTTGTCACATAGAGTTTGGATTATGGGTAATTTCACTGAGACGCCTCCATTAATATTCCATGATGTAACGCGTAGGTCAGTGCTCATTTTAGGGGATTCATAAGTTTCTCTGCGACAGGACATTTGTAGCTGTAACAGGGATGGTCAGCTTGGTTGCACAGCGCACACTTCATTTTATTTTGACAGGGGGTTCCCAGCTTGTTCGAATGTCCTGTCTGTGCACAACACGAACAGCGAGTGAGAGCTTTACAGTGCTGGGCAATATGTCCGTAAGCTTGGCAGTTGTGGCAGCGAGGAGGGAGAAACTTATTAATGCGGATTCGCTCGTACTCGATTATCACCGACGAGGAAATGGCTGCTAATAAGTCTTTTTGGCGAAAGAACCGAAGCTTGTAGGACCTAGTTTTGCCGATACGGGAGACTTCGGTACAGTTAGTTATCAAGTTCTGCAACTGACTGTCAGTAACACTGTCAGGAACGAAACGGGCAATTCCATAATACACTGGAACTTTTAGCTGTAAGCTTGGCTATTGGTCCTTAGATTTAATAGCATCAGCTACAACAGTAGCTTCATTTTTATCACTTACGACGAGGCGCCAAGTATCTTTTCCCAGTCTAAGCTCAGTTATCGCTGACTTAAAGTCACCACACAAGGTATCAATTAAAATGTTGCTGTCCTTGGGGTCATTTAGTGTTTTAGGTAGATTCTTTAATGTAAGGGCAAAAGAGGGTTTGAATAAATTTTTTGGGGCTTGAGACAAAGAAGGTAGCGAGTTGTGCTTTGACAGGACATAATTATTGAATTTGACATAGAGTTCGTTAACTTTATGAGTAAGTGTAGCACTCGATTCCCCTACAATAACTGGTACTTCGTCAGACTCGTACAGCACGAAACGGGGTAGGAGTATCTGCTTTTCATCACACTTTTCAAAATTTTTTAGCATGTCCAGACAGTTATCTGCAGCTTTCTGTCGGTCACTTGGGCGATTCGTGCAGTTTGCAAAATTCTACAATATTTTCTTTGCTTCCATTAACGAATCAGTGCTGAAAAAGTCCGTACCAGTTTTCGCAATATCGGCGTGAACATCCCCCACAGCCCGGGAACGGTATAAAAAGTTCAAGACTGGAGACCACACAAGCTGCTGGCTCAGCATTGTATGTAGCAAACAAACATACAGCAGGTATCTCACTTAGTCAGAAACAAGGTTGAATAGCCACACAGAGATCACCGGGAGCAAGGGAAGGTAATGGGATAGCAGTTTTTTTTCTTTTTACAATGGATCAATAAATGAAGGGTTGTGCATTTGCATTAACCCATAAAGCTTTCCGTTCAAATTTTTTGGAAGTAACTCAGTAAATGAAAATTCGCGATAGCCAGCTGGCTGCATTTGTTGCACTGAAAAATGCTATCGGCAAAGCACCACTAAAGCTTTTTCGTGGAGAACGGGGTTAGCATAGACCTTCTGGTTCTTCATTAGTATATTTGGCACGAATTTGAAAGGCGTCTTCATGGCAGTAACTATTAGTTTGCGGTGAAGTATAATCACTTCAACAAATTTTCATCGCCCCGAGTGTTGAATAAGTTATGCTTGTGTCATCGGTTTTCCATTTTAATAAATTAATATGTTTATTACAAAAATTGCTGTGCATGCATTTTTGTATAGTTGATTATATATACACACATACACACACACACATATATATATATATATATATATATATATATATATATATATATATATATATATATATATATATATATATATATATATATATATATATATATATATATATATATATATTTTTTATATATATATATATATATATATATATATATATATATATATATATATATATATATATATATATATATATATATATATATATATATATATATATATATATATATTGTTTATAACCCATTAATAAAAAAAATGTAAATAGCGGAGTAAACCATAGAAAAAGGAAGAAAAGCACTAACTATGAAGAATATATACTTTCAAGACATTGGAATTGAGGAGGTTTATTTTTTCTAATATCCGAAAGCTATACCTCATAATTAGGTGAGTTGAATATTAGGTGAGCATAGAAGGACCATTATGGTCCGTTGGAATTCTTAGAGCAGAATATGTACAAAATTAAATTCTTGGGATACACTAGTGTGTATTCAGAGTATGTGTTTATTGGCTGATTATTGCATGAAGTATGTATTGACTTTCTTTTAAAACCAATTCTCTTGATCGCTTAATCTAATTCGCGTTCCAATATGGGTCAAAATATAATTAGCAGTTTCTGTTTTATCCAAAATGCTTTATATTTCCGTTTCTAGAGTGTAGATACAGTGGGAATTTTGAGCTTTTAATGCAAAGGTGCTTTTCATACCTTGAGGGCTGGATGAATGCCTTTCTTGTGCAAGGAACTGTTCGCTAATAACCATTGAAAAACTCAAAACATATTTTCTCTTTTTGTCACTAATTTGTAAAATTCGTAACGTGTAACATACAGGGGTGCTACTTAGAGCGGACAGGGGGGTGATTGCCCCATAGATTTTAAAAAATACCTTTTTCCTGGTACTTTCGTCAAAAATGCCGTTTTTGGGTATTTTTACTGGTAAACTGAAAAAAAACTACATAAACACCTCCTCCTAGATTTGCCCCTCCTCCCCCCACAAAATTGTGAGTTGACACCGCTAGCGACATGCTGTATTTTGTTCGAATATAAAATGGAGGGAAAAAATACGAAGAAAAACTTATCAATTTAGGTAACCGAAACGAGGGTATTTTCAGCTAGTGGAAAATTCAGCCAGGGTATGTATAGCCAGTGCGATCTTAGAACGTATTTACGCCGCCTTTTGAACCATAATTTTTGGGGTTCAGTTTTGCCTGATTTAAATTTGCTTAATGGATATTTGCTGAGCTTTAATTTTTTCAGTTTGCTAAATATAGCTGGTTTTATTCTGTTTTGGGTTATTTGTGACATATTAAATTTTTATTAAGTTTTAAATAGGTTAAATTTTTGCCAGGCTGAATTTTGGTTGGCTGAATTTTCTGTGTATCTGGAAATATGCCTGGTTTTTCTAGCATTTCTAACAGTAGTGCATATTCAGCTAAAAAGTTGAATCAATCCGCAAAATTTATCTCAACTACTAAAAAGATGTTTACTGACATTTGGTACTACCCTAGGGCGGAGGGGGGGGGCTCCAATCAGTGGCCATAGAAACTCTAGAGACAACCTAAGGTGTTTCATCTAGAACATATTGCTCAGTTCGAGACCTAAAAATGTCACTTGTTTGTGCGACTTGAGGTCATTCTAGTTTGCTAAGATATGTTTATGCAATTTGGATGCCGAAAAGAATCGAACTACTTTGCTTGTAATCATGAGCTAACTGGTTTTATTTTTGATGTAGCATTTTTTTTTGTTACTGTAAGCTAGATGAAATCTCATTAGCTACTGTACTTTAGTACCATTAAAATCTAAATAAAGTTTTGTTGCTGTTGAAAATGCCAAAAGGATAGTAGGCTAGAACATCAAAGGTGCAGCAACTCATTCCCATCCACAGCAACCCATTTTGGGAGAGACTTTGATTTTGAAGGAGGGGGTTGATTTCTCAGACCCTCCAACCTAAAGAATGGCAAAATATAATAAAATATGAATGTGATAGGATCGAAAAAAGCGGGATAAAGAAAATAAAAGGAAGCTAAAAATAATTAGAGCCAAAATAAAATATCAAGTTAAAAAACCCTATTGTTTTTTCTATTGTTTTCCGTCTCTTCTTGTTCTTGTCCCGTTTTTTTTATTTCTTTATGCTTCTGTTTCTAGGTTTAGTCAGCACTGCAGACACCTTTTTTGATTGAGGGAAATATCTGCGTTGTTTTTCTCTTTTCTTGTGCTTTTCATTCATCTTCGACCCGTGCCCCCGAGGACGTTAGAAGTCTGAACTAATTCCTCTGGGCTACCCTACAGAGGAAGACGAACTAATATTATGGGGATAAAGGTAAAAATGGGGAACTAGACTTTGTAGTCCTTACCGACGGTGCTGATATTCGTTTCTTGACCCTTCAGCGAGGAAGTGCAATGAGGGTTGGGCGCCAGCCATCCTGTGCTTTCGTACGTCCTTCTTGTTTACTTTCCCCAGATTCCTTCAGGTACCCATTTAGAGCTTAATCGACTCCGGCTGAGCTTACAGAGTCACGCCAGTGACCCCCGTTCCAACCAAATAACCAACGATACCAGAACTCGAACCCCGGTCCTCAAGGACTGAAGGGGGAGGTGCATATAATGTTGATTGTTTCCATTAAATTGCATCAAGTTTGATATTTGAGGCTGAAATTGTTTTCGTTAGGCTCCATTCCCAGAGGGAACATGAACTACTTTAAATATTTAGTTGTGCGTGCCTAGCTTAAAATATAGCAGCCAATAGATGTTTCAAGGCTTCTTGTAAGCGCTAACTGTGTTTGATTTCAGTCAAACGATCTGTCGCCCTAAAACTTACTATTACTTCTAGGAAATGTAAGAACGTCTCTATTAGCTGGTTCTTCGTTCAATGTTACATGGCATCTGGCCTATCCACATCAGGTACGTCTTTATTTTTATCCATTTCGACGGCATTCTTACGAATCATCTTTCTCTCTCTCTCTCTTTCTTTCTTTCTTTTTCTCTCTTTCTCTCTTTCTCTCTCTCTCTCTTCTCTCCCTCTCCCTCTCTCTCCCTCTCTCTCTCTCTCTCTCTCCTTCTCTCTTCTCTCTTCTCTCTTCTCTCTCTCTCACTCTCTCTCTCTCTCTCTCTCTCTCTCTCTCTCTCTCTCTCTCATTTCTCCACAGTTTCCAGTGAATTAACCAGAATTGAAAAGCAGTTCTATCTTTGGCCTAATCACCTGGGGGCACTGGTGTACACTGTATTTGACACCAGCTGAGCAACCGCTCACTGCTTGCCATTAGAAGAGACCCTTTTCCAAATGTATCTCCTTTCGGATAAGAAGTGCTTTAAATAAGGTGAAACGCCATTTCAGGTTTTTAGGGGATGGGCAAGGATCAAGCATTATCTTCGTACAAATAACATTTTCCAGTATTACCCAAAGATTCACATTTTTATCCAAATATTTGATCAAAATTCCTTTGTTTAGAGTTTCGGTTACTGTTAGCACGAGCCGTTCTTTACCTACAGTTCGTGGTAATGAATTGTTTAAAAGTAAAAAAAAAAATATGAAAAGAGAATCATGTATATAAAAGTGGCTTTTAAACCTTTACGGTCGTACGATTTGTCTGCGTTTTTTTCTTCTAGCTTATATCATGCGGTGAATAAAATTTTCTCCCAATATAATAAATTCCCAAAATAATTCCCAAAATAATAAATTCCCAAAAATAAATTCCCAAGATTATTAGCAAAATATGAGTCAAGTGTTGGAAAAAAGTACCATTTGCATGATCTTTGTGTCTGTTTCTTAAACACAATGGTCATGGTTATCTGGTAGCCTCACCCATAGAGAAACAGAGGGAGTACTTGTAAAAAATATTGTGACTTAATTATGTTTCATGCTTTTTACTGGCTTAAAATTTTACACAGAAATTTTTTAAACCAATAACGTGCTAAAGAGGCGAGGCTATTTGTCTCTCTGGAATAAGGAATCGTGTGACTGGCTTAAAACACGCTACAGATATAAACCAATCAAATTACAGCATATGCTGAACCATAGAATTTTGGGATAGCGATTTCTCGTTTTCTCCTTGGCTAAACTGTACATGTTTGGTAAAGCTTATTAAAAAGAAAAGGAAAAATTGCTGAGTTTTGAATTTTGTAAATAGGACGCCCCTTTAGTGCATGGGCCGCAAATCGTAATTTGGAGAAAAAAGTCACATAGCGCCTTTGGAATTTCGTAGCTGCGTGAATAAAGGAAATTTTCTGATAATAAGGAATATGAAAGGCTGCAGTCTCCTTCCAAGACTTGTGTGTAAGTGTGTATGTCTTTCAAATGAAATTTTAATCTTTTTTCTCCTTTTTTTAGGGTGGGTTTCGACTTCAAGTTTTAGATGACCAAGAGAAACATATTTCGTACCTGACACCTGACGATAATTTTATTTCAGATGACGTTACGTAAGTGAAAATATTGATTCTGTTTGAAATTTTAACGCAAGGTAAACTTTTGAAGTGCAACATATTAAATATTCATACGAAGAGGGTTTACACACTAATAACATGGGCGCCCATAAGAAGGAGGCAGGGGGCGCAAGCCCCCCTAGCTGAATGACGCTGCCTTGTCTTTTGTTTTTAGATTTCTCTTATACAACTTTGGATGTGCCGATTAGACCAGGTAAGCCCCCCCCCTTAAATTTAGCTTATGGATGCCCGTGCCTATTAATAGTGACATAATGAATTAAAATCAGGAAAACAATAAGCAAAATGTATTATGCGTAAAAAAGATGGAATATATGTGCTCACAAATGTCGTCAATGAAGTAGCAGGGACAGTGAAAATGAAATCTGGACGTTGGAACTGCTTTAGCGGAAACTGAAATAATCATACACATATCTTAAGAAATTAGATAAGATTGATATTCAATTTTTAAAGGAAAATACCTCCATATGTAGTTATGCTGTGTTCGGTAGTGGCGGGTGGTAAATTAAAAATAAGAAGCGTCGGTGAAAAATCGGTAAAAAATAAGCTGAAATATCTGGCCCCAAATAGCTGAAGAAGGTTTAGCTTTCTTCTAGAGGTGGAGTTGTCCTTAGAATCAATAGATTGTTAAGTTTTATGAACAAAAAGCCATGTCAAATCTAATTAGGCTAATTAGTTTTGTCTACTTAATTTTTTTACAGTCCAATGTGGCAACATTGACGAAAATGTGATTATGTCCTAATAGCTTCATAATTTTCGAAACAACCAAAAGAAAAACCATAGGAAATCGCAGTTTTCAGGTGTGAATAGATCTAAGAGGGGTTTAGAAAATTTTATAATGTCCTTGGTACTTACGGGATATAACACCACCCCCTATATGGATCATCAATTTACTTACACAGCCTTCGTAATCCTTTTTTGGTGAAAGTTGGGAAGATCTGCTTTCCGCTGACTCGGGAAGTAAGAGGATGACATGGATGACATGGTTGCCTAGAATGTTGATGATCTGTTTTTTTTTCTGCTTGACAGCTTCGTATAAGTGTAAATTAAAACTTCACAAAAGTAAACTACACACTTGTCAAAAGGGGGGGGGGTATTCTCTCCCCGAATCTTAGAAACTCGTTTCGAAACATATGATGAAAAAATCGCAATCCTGTTTTAATCTATTTTCACCTCTTTTGGTTTTAACTCGGATAGAGATAGAAATATATACTAGAAAACAAACATTTAATTTCTTAAACCACATTGGCCTGACATCACATAAAGAAAGAAAAACGAGCAAAAATGGGGTTTTTATAGGCAAAATGAAGATACTGAAGATACTGTGAAGATACTCGAAATATTCGCTTCGTTTTTTCAGTATCTTCTTTTGGCCTATAAAAACCCCATTTTTGCTCGTTTTTCTTTCTTTATGAAACAAACATTTCTTATTGATTATCACGATATTAGTTCTAGGTTCATAGATTGCTTTATCTGAGCTTGATTTTGATCTTGCCGGGAACCTAGGAAGATAATTAAGTGTTATCGCGACCCCACCCAAGAAGTGAAGTTAGGCTAGTCGTAATGAAATATACCAAAATATAATGGAAAAATAATACTTCAGGCAGGGAGGTACGAAATCTCACGATTTTTTTTCATTTTCCCATAATTTTCTGATTTTTCTCACAAAATAATAGGTTGGAAGGATTTGGCCCTCCCCCCCCCCGAAACAAATTCCTGCGTACGTGCCTGACTTCAGGAACAAAATTGTGGAAAGCAGGCCGCCCAGAATGCATTATGTTAAATACCTAGCCTAATCACCTCTATTAAATATTTAATAAAAATATACATACATCGTAGTTTTTCTCAATGAGACTAAGCTAGTTATAACCTACTACAGACAAACAAGCCGGTTTTTCACAGATCGTACGTATCAAACTTCTTTAGTGGGGTCGGATTATTCTTAAGTACCCCTAGAAAGCCATTCAATTCAACAAAGTAATTATTCCCACAATTCCAATATCAATAAATTCCCTAATGAAAAAACAGCTATTTAATAAGCCATGTCTAAAATATTTACGTCGTCTACCATCTCACCTGTTGAATAAATTTTCACTTGATGACACATATTCATGAAGAAAAGGTGGTCAACGAACCCGGGGTAGCTAAAGGCCAAGACTCAGGGCAGGTGTTTTTAGAGGTATTATGAATACAAGCCTTTTTTCGGTGAAGATTCAACCGGGTTTTTACCCGTTTTTGAGTCCTGTACTGACCAAATTCTACAAAAAAATAGTGTTTGACATTGAATTTGGCATAAAACACGGTGCAATTAAGTACGACACCTTGATTCTTTTTTTTAATACTTTCGCAATAGGCTTACACAATAGGTCGCTCTGTGTACACCATTAATGAATATAAAAACAAGTCTATTTTTTGCGTTAATTTAAAGAGCAACGTTAGAACTTAAAATGATTACGTATAAGCGAAGATACGTGGGGGACCGACGCCCCTCAGCCACGTGCTATTCAAAGTACAGTTTAACTAGTAATGCATTTTAAAGCAAATTATGAAACATGCACTCTTTAGAAATAGCATAATTTTCAATTCCAATTTGTTTGAATGACAATTGAAAAATAAAACAGAAGTAAATTGGAAATAAAACACATGTTGGAAAATACCAACTTTGGTATTTGACACGTTATTTTTACGTGTTTTTTTTTTTGACACGTTTGAATAAGCTATCAGTAAAGCTGGTCATGCTCAAGTGTAAATATCATACCCTCCATAGCTCCCATATTGAGGTCTGTAGTCATAGCCATACATTCCAGAAGTATATGGCGGCAGCCCCTCTCATCTTCCTCGTGATTTTTAGTTTTTATATAAAGCTCTTTACTTTTAAATTAAAAATATTTTTTTACTGAATTTATATTCGTTTTTTATCTGTTTTTAGTAAATAGAATATAGGTTGCATGGAAATGTGGTTGAGAACGAAACAAACTACCGCGTGGGAATGTTCCATTAGAAACAGATATATTTCCATAAGTATTTACGTTACGGAAAAGATAAGCAAGAAGGGTATGCGAAAGCAAAGGATGGCTGGCCCCCAACCTCCCACCTACACTTCCTGGCTGAAGGGCCAGGAAACGGGGATCAGAGCCGTCGACTCCTTTTTTTTTATCTTATTTGTGTTACGTTGGATAGAATAGCTATCTTGCAGTTTTTGGTCTTGTGATATTTTGTTTCTAATTTCAGCAAAATTAGGTTTTGTGCCACACAGTGGCATAAGAATGTAGTTTGTTGACGTATAATGTTTATCGCATGAATGATGTCTGCAACTTTTTAATTTATAGATAAAATGAAAGTATGGGAACATGTAAGCAACATGTAAAACTTTTAATCAATCAGTGAATACAAAAGTAGCTTGAATATGTAGGCTTAACATTCGGAAACCTTTATGCCTCCATGTCGGTCTAGATGTGAAGCCAAAATATCAGGGCTCTTTGGATTATTTTATTCACTATTTAAGTGAATTAGTTAAGGATTGCTAATAAATTAATTAAGCTTTAATTAGCTGATGGATATCAGCTGGTTTTTCAGATAGAGGTTTTTCAGAGGAGTTGTCTAAGGATAGTTTTAGGTACGCGTTTAAGCAACGGTATATCAAATAATCAAGCTGTGTAAAAAAAAAACAAAAATAACTGGTTCTATTTCACTAAATACAGTAGATGACGTCACACGAGAATATTTAAGGGGGCAAAGAATTCATGAGAAGAAGAAAATATTGAAGCTCTAAACAGATTGGGTGGAGGAAAAGCCTGCGGAATTGTGTCGGCCCAACATGACTTGATCTAGTGATTATTCTATCAGTCATCAGTTATAGAAAATTACCGCTCACCATTTATTATCCTGAACGATTTGACAGGCAAAACCAAAGGTGTGGACTTAGAATTAAATACAGAGGTAGGATGTCGGGTTGCAGACAGAAAATTGTGTGCTCACAGAGTGACCCCTTGTATACAGTATTCTCCTAAGTACACTATCAGGCACGTACGCAGGAATTTGTTTCGGGGGGGGGGGCCAAATCCTTCAAACCCATTATTCTGTGAGAAAAATCAGAAAATTATGGGAAAATGAAAAAAATCGTGAGATTTGGGGGGGGGCGGGACCGGAGGCCCTCCCCCTGCGTACGTCCCTGTGCACTATGTATTGATTGAGTGTCAAACGCATCATACTTTGATTTTTAGATTTTAATCAAAAATTATACCCTAAGCTTTTATACAATCAATACAACATCTGTGGCGTAAAAGTGAAACTGTCTGCAATGTTTGAGCTTTGCAAGCATATGTCAAGTTTGTTTTGGTTTAGTATAAAAAAAGACATAAACTTATTGATAAGATATGACCTAATTTTGTAATGATAGGTTAGTAATACGCCTCTTGACCTGTAAAAGTGGTTTTGACCCGAAAAAAATTTGATAATTTCAAAGAAGCACCAATAAAATCGAGAAAATTCAGGATTTGCGGGGGAGGACCCATAGGCCCCTTTGCATACGTCCCTAGATCCCACAGTGTTTAGAAACTTCATTCATTCAATTGAAATAGTAAATTAAAATGGAATTATTCGCCGTTGATAAGAGCCGTTCCTAGGGTTAGCTGCGCCCGGGGAAAAATTAATTGCAGCACCCCCTCCCGAATCAAATATAATGAAAAAAAGTCGGATCAAAGTGAAAAATTACATAAAAGTGGGTAAGCCCCTAGCGACGCCTTTCCCCAGATGTGGCTCTTGGGGCCGCTGACCCGGTTGCCTCCCCCCCCCTTTGAAGAGCTCGGCTGTTGATTGATACCAAGAGTTTTTTATGTATGAGCAACTTTTGGTACTCTTCTGAAATACACGACACACGAAAGAAAGACCGCATTGAAATCTCAAAGCCGGTATTGATAAACAGGTTTCCGCTGCATAGTGAGATATTGCTCAGTCCGTGACAAAGATTTAAGCTTTAGTTTTTTGGGGTTTAGGGGGACTAAAAGGTAGCTAGGTTCAGTTAGGTTACGTATTTAATATATGCTATGCTTTACAACCCCCCCACCCCCAATGTGCAAATATATAGCCCAAATTTGTTCATAAACTATTATATTTTCATCCTATTTTGTTTTATTTCATTAGCGTTAACCAAACTTCACTTCTCGCATGTGTCCTGTATTTCAGAAGAGTACCCAACTTTTGGACAAATATTGGATAAAATAATGCAAAAGTGCCAATTTGCTGTCCCAAAATTGCCCTTTTGAACCATTGGCTAGAATGCTATAAAATAAAATTTTAGAAACTAAAGGTCGGTCAAAATATACATTCGCACGTGCAAAAAAAAAACTTCTATGAAACGGTCATAAAAGAATGCCGCCGGTTAAGAGTGTTAAAAGAAAAACAACGACAATGTTAGAACACAGTTCTACATTGCATATAAACGGATTTTTCACTAACACATCTGTCTCTGACACAAAATTGAACGTCTTCTATTAGTATAGGAAAAATAAGCTTCGATTTAGCACAAATTAGAAAACAAACTTCCTAGGGACGTTTCAACGCAGAAAATAATATAGAGACTGCTAACCATCCCCCAGAAACGCATCTTATTTTTGTAGAACTGTCTATTTTAAGGAGGTTGGTTGCCTCAAACGGACGAAATGTAGTGCAGTGTTCAAAATTGTTTTTACCGCAGTCAGCAACGTCGTCCGACATCCTTGTCCTGTTGGGCTATTCGTGCTGGATGCGCCCTGCGGCTTTTACATGCAATTGTATATGTCAGGTTTCCCCTTGCATTGATTCAGGCTGCAATCACAGTCCCTACCAGCAGCGTTTACTGTCAGTAGAAGTTTTGATAGAGCTTACCTTAGACCTTAGTTCCGCCTATGCCTCCTGAGGCACCCAGGGCATCAATGAGGAGCAGCCAATCTTCCCTCAGATTTGTCGCTGCAGTGATGTCTTCCCATTCTGATAGAAAGGAGGTGTGCAGGTTGGGAAGATCCTTCTGGTCGATCCAGCGCAGTGTATTTCTCTTCCCCAGCTAGATAGAGCTGGTGGTTGATATTTTGTAATTGGCGTAAGTATATTTTTTTACAAGTTAAAGTCCTAGCCTTTCGTTGGTAGGACTGGACTTGCTAGCACTCGTGTATTTGCAATTAGTAGTATAAATTGGTTGCTTTTGATTATGGTAGAAGATCACGAGGGGTTAAAGAGGGGTGGACATCAAAGCTTTCTTTTTAAACTCTTCTACTCGAGTTTTTGTCATGCTTGGGCTCAGTAAAACCGGAGCAACAGCACGCTTTCACCAGCTTTAATTATCTCTTCTTTAGATAATCGTGGAATAGAGAAGATCCTTGTTACTTTCTAAAACTAATTAAACCACTCCATAAGACAGGTGATAAGAGTGAGTGTAGTAATTGTAGAGGCATTAGCCTGGTTTCTGTAGTAAGCAAATTAATTAAGATGATGATACTTTTTATACTTATACATGCTGTAGATAGAGTTTTAAGAGAAGAATAGTGTGGCTTTAAGGATAGAGGATGCGTCGAACAAATTTTCACTCTTAGAGCGAAATCGTATGAGTAAGTGTTTGATTCGGTTGATATAACAGCTTTAGCGAAGGTCCTGTCCTTGTATGGTATACCAGATAAACACATCGAAGTGATTAGTGCTATATACTAGAGTAACATTTCGGCGATTAAGGTGGGCAGTGAGGTTAGTAGCTGGTTTCGTATTAAATCAGGAGTTAGCAGGGTTGCGTTCTATCCCCATTTATATGGATCATTTTGATGGATTTTGTCCTAAGAAGCGTAGGAAGGGCAATGGGAGAACATGGAATCAAATGTGGAAATAAAACTCTCCTAGACGTAGATTATTCTGATGATTTAAGCATCCTAGATGAAAATGTTAGCAAAATGAATGAACTTTTGGTGATTCCCGAATTCAGGGTGCAAGAATAGGTTTGAAAATTATGTTAAGAAGACTAAGTTGCTAAGACTAGGAATAAGTGAAGGTGAAAGGGTGATGTTGGGTTACGAGAAGATGGATCAACTGGGTAGATTCACTTACATGCGTAGTATTTTTAGTAAAGACGGTGGGTGCAGTGAAGATGTTAAAAGTTGAATACACAAGGCCCAGGAAGTTTGGAAGAATAAGAAGATAAGTCTGCAAATCAAGATTACAATTTCGGAAACTACAGTGATGACAGTGGTCAAGTATGGCTATGAAGTGTGGGCACTCCAAGAAACGGAGGAGGATTTGCTAGATATTGTCAGGAGAATTTGTCTACGGATTGTTTTAGGTACCCCAATAAATGACCGGATCTTAAACAGTAAGCTGTACGAAAAATGGGGTTCATCCCCACTTTCTAGGACTGTAATGAGAGAAAGGATGAAATGGCTACGACGTGTTCTACGGATGAACGAAGATAGATTGCAAAAGATCGTCCTCGTCGGCCAACCATCTAGGGCCAAACGAAAAGCAGGTTGTCCCCGAATGAGATGAGAGTATGTCGTAAGGAAAGATTTAAGGGAAACGGGAACTTCTTGGGACGTTGTAAAGAGGGAGGCTTTGAATAGATTGGGATGGAGCGGTGGCGTGTGCAGCTGTGTTAGCCGCAGGCGGTTTGGTGCTGCAGTGAGTTGTTAGTATGCTGCAGTGAGTTGTTAGTAGTAGTAGTTCCTACTTCCTGGACTATGCCGACTCTTAGCTTCTTTTTTTTTGCCGAAAAGTTTTTTTCTTAATTTATTAATTGCAATGCTACTACTTTTATTACTAACAACTCACCGCAGCACCAAGCCGCCTGAGGCCATCACATCTACGCACGCTCCTTTTCCATCCCAATCTATTTAAAGCCTCCCTCTTAACACCCTCCCAGGAAGTTTCCATTTCCGTTAAATCTTTCTTTATGACATTACTAATTGCAATCTTTCTCAAGTCTCTATTCGTCATTTCCGTTGAAAATATCCGTGGATTGCGGCATGTGTATGGTACAAACTTAATAGGTGTTATGTTTCTGGAACTATGTCCGTCCTATTGTCCTGGGAGTTTTATGTAGCAGTGCCCCTTCATCTATAACAGTTGTGGTAGCACCTCGAGGAAGCAGTGGTTTGCTCTTGTTCTAGCTTTCAGTGCAGCAACTTTCCATTGCTCTTGTCAATTCAGGCTTTTTAGCCTTCTTAGGTATTTCAAATTCTTCAAAAAGAAATGCATATAATGTAGCTCATGTGCGATTTTTCTACGCTGACATTCTTTTCCAGGGTAAACATGTTTGGAAATATGTCGGTCCTATGGTCATTTTTGCTCTCAGCTGAAATTTTTAACTTAGTTTTTAGAAAAAAAATGAAATATCAGGTTTACCATGTTTGTCTTTATCAGGTTAGAATTACTGTTGGTATCATTTGTGTACGCAAAACATGGAGAAGGGGATTGTGGTCCGTGTCCATCAGAAATACCGGGATATTTAACATATATTTTATATCTGTAGTTCTCCTATTTTTGCGCTTTTAAAAAGTTGTGCCCCCCCCCAAAGCTCCTGCACTTGACCTTGACTGGTTGACTTTTCTAAGAATAAAACTTTTGAAATTATATTCAAAGTGATTATATTCATGAATACTTGTGTATTACAAAAACAAAAATTTAAGTTAACAGAAATCTTAGATGGATAAAATAAATATGTTACGGTTAAGATGGCTCGGCCAGATTTTGCGGATGAAGGATGACAGATCATCAAAGAGTGGGATTTTGGCCATCCGTTTGAGGCGAAACGAAAAGCAGGTCATTCTCGAATAGCGTGAGAAGATGCCATAAGAAAGAATTCAAAGGAAATAGGTACTACACGAGGGGGGGGGGAGAAGTGAAATTGTGAGTACACTTAGGGCTGGGTAAGAGTAGGTGCAGCTGTGGTGGTGTCTGACAGCATGGTGCTTTAGTGAGGTGTTAGTGGTAGTTGTTGAATTATTCGAAGAACTAGAATAACTAATAAAACTTTAAAGATTTAATATTTCAAATTTATTGAGCTGGACAAGAACCTTCAATATATATGAAAAAGCAGACATTATAATATTTGTAAATGTGATCGATTTCCTAAAACCCCTTTTATTTTCCTAAAATCGCGTATCATGTTTGCTATGTTTGTGCTTTATAATCAACGAACTACCTTTGATTCCGTGGCCAGGCAGGTATGTGGTATTTTGTCCTGGGTAAGCATTTTTTTTTTTTTTTTTTTTTTTTTTTTTTTTTTTAGGGGGCTGACAAATTCAAAAACTATGAACAAAATTACAAGTTACGGCTCAGTTGCATGCAAAATTCAAGAAAGCATAAGAAAAAAAGAATTTAGAAGAGTGGAAAAGAAAGTGCCCCCTCCCTGTTTACTTGCTTATCCACAGTACATGAAAATTTTCAGTTTTTTCAATGAAAGAAAAAGAAACACAGGGCCGTACTCAGGACAGGGGCTTTCGAACCCATGCGACCCATCCAAATTTCCGACTTGCCGACTTGGTGAGCATTTTCCTTACAATTTAACCAATTTGTGTATGATTCTCCGATTTCTAGTTGTTTTAAAGCTTCACTATCCCACCAACCCCCCCCCCTTCCCAAAAAAGTGTGCCCCCTTCTAAATATATTCCTCCATATGCGTCTGAATTTACATGTGCATCAAGACCCGGATAGTCCAGGACTTTTAGCTCAAAAAAGTGTCGAACCCGGACAAAATTGCAATATAAACGAAAATGGTACCAAAATGATCAGAAAACAATTCTGTACAACATACAAAAAGTTCCTATAAATCCGAGTGGGGCGAGTACCCGAAAAACAGAGGAAAAGGGGGAAATACGGGGGAAAATGGGAAAAATGCTGAACATGCCCAGAAAATAGTTTAAAGTGAGTTTTCTGGGGTTTTCACATACGCTGATTACGAAATTGACATCTAAAATTCAGTATAGAAAAAGATTACTACGGAAAACGGGGGAACAGGGGAAAGAGGGGAGAAAAGAGAAGAAGACAGGGTAGGGGTAGAAAGCGGTTTGAAAGATATTTTCTGGGGTATTCCTATCTGGTGATTACGAAATTGAGAACTAAAATGATATAAAAAAATTGATTAACATAAAACGGGGAAAGGGGGGGGGGAGGTTAAAAAGGGAAATATACAGGGTAGGGGTAGAAAGCATGTGGAAATGTTTACAAATGTTAATACAGGAGATCTATAGAGGTTCGGCTACCCCATAGGTTCGGAAAAGGTAAAAAAAAACTCGAGAAAGAAATACGGAAAGATACTGAAATTACTATTTTCCGTATTCCTCGCCGTTATCAACAAGCGCGTGGGTTCGTCAACATAATCTAGCGGATCCAATAGTCCCCAGTCTGCGTGGATGCTTACACATGTGACATGGTAGCAGGATAAATCAAGGTACGACGAGATTTTTTTGCTAAGTCAAGCATAATTTTGCGTATCGGCAACTCTTCTTTTCTGTACTAAGCCAAGTTTAATTCATTATTTTCCCTGGGTGCCTGAATTCATGGTTAGTTGGCTGCTTCAGCAAGTACCTTGGAAGATTGGTGATACTTATGATTCAATCTGTGACAGCTATGTTAGTTTCGTTACTCGACGCTGTACCTCCTCTACTGTTGTCTTCGATGGATACAGCGCTGGTCCAACCACGAAAGATGCTACCCACAACCGACGGTGTAAGGGAAGCCAGCATCAAGTAATCGATTTCAGTTTAGGGATGAAGCTCCAGAAAAAGAAGGAAGAGTTTTTGAGCAACTCTCAGAACAAACAGCGAATTATAAGCTACATCGGGGAAAAACTCAGAGCCAAAGGATTCGAAGTCGTCCATGCGAAGGACGATGCTGACTATATAATCGTGAAAACTGCCGTAACGAATGCAGGAAACTCTGAAACAATAGTTCTTGGCAACGACACTGACCTTCTGATTCTACTCTTGTATCACCTCCCGCCTAATACAAAAATACTTTACATCGAATAGTCAACGAACGCAAAAGAAGCGATAACCCGGTTTTGGTGCCTCAACTAAGTTAAAAAAAAAAATGGAAGAAGTATCCAGGCTACTTCTGGTAGGGCACGCACTCTTGGGATGTGACACGACCTCACGAGTTTTCGGACTTGGAAAGCAAGCTGTGCTACCTCTTTTGAAGAAGAGCGAAGTGTTCAGAAAAAAATGCGAAGTGTTTCTGGATGAATAATCGTCTAAAGATGAAATTGTGAAAGCGGGTGAATATCTTCTCCTCAGCTTGTATAAAGCACGACCAAACAAAGATCTCACTAAGCTGCGACATCGAATTTTCTAGGAAAAAGTTTCTTCGTCAAATACTACGGCGTTTGTTAAGCCTGAAAGGCTTCCGCCAACCGAAGCTGCAGCTTCATTCCACTCCCAGCGAGTGCGCCTCCAGGTATCCCGTTGGAAAGGGGAACCAGCTGACCTCGACCCGGCTGACTGGGGATGGGTCCTCAGAGACCATAAATACTCACCTGTGATGACCGATTTGTTGCCCGCACCTCAGACTCTTTTGAGTGTCGTGAGATGCAACTGTAAGACAGGCTGCGAGAACTCACGATGCAGCTGCAAGAAAAATGGATTAGCGTGTACGTTCGCGTGCGGATAATGTCAGGGTATCAACTGTTTGAACAGGGACAACGAGATTGTCGAAGACGAGGAGCTCGACTAGTGACATCAATGCTGTGTTTTTCAAGTCAACTCTACTGCCTTAAATAGTGCAGATTTTACCTATAGTTACTTAATTTCTTTCTTTAGTTTTTTATTCAACGATATTGCCTACGAAAGTACAAAGTTTACATATAATATCTGAAGTTTTATACTGTGATCACTGCCAAGCGGTTGTTTTCATTATGTTTAGTAATTCAAATGGTTGTAAGAAATGTCTGTGATTCAAGAAAGTAAAAGTTTGATACTATTAGCCATTATTAGCTACATTATTAGATACTATTAGCTACTTATTAGCCATTAGCAGCTGGCTCAGGAGTCAGGCTTCCGTTCCCCTTTTCCGTTATTTCCTCCAGTTTTGTTCGGTTTTCATGGTTCTCGTTTTCTTTCCTTCATTTTAGGTGTCAGTTTCGTGATCAGCAGATAGGAAAACCCCAGAAAACACATTCCAAACTGATTTCTACCCCTGACTTCAATTGTCCCTTTTCTTCCCCTCTTTCCCCCTTTTCCCCCGTTTTGGTGGGGTTCATGTTCTTTATTTCATTTTAGATGTCAGTTTCGGGATCAGCAGATGGAAAGACCCCAGAAAACATGTTTCAAAGTGCTTTCTACCCCTACCCTGCATTTTTATTTTCCCCTCTTCCCCCAGTTTTCCGTAGTACTCTTATTCTATACTGAATTTTAGATGTCAGTTTCGTGATCAGCGTATGGAAAAGCCCCAGAAAACTCACTTTGAACTATTTTCTGGGCATGTTCGGCAGTTTTCCCAATTTCCTCTTTTCCCCTTTTTTTCGGGTACTTGCCCCACTCTGATTTATGGGGACTTTTAGTATGTTGTACAGAATTTTTTTTTTATCATTTTGGTACAATTTTGTTTATATTGCGATTTTGTCCGGGTCAAACCCTAAAAGTCCTGTACTAGGAAACCAGTTTTTATCATGTCTGAAACCTTTGTTATTCGTGTTTTCCGCGTTCGTGTGTCACAAGAAAGTCGCACAAAAAGTCAAGCATACTTCCGACAGGGTGAAAACTCATAAATGTTACTTTCAATCATATATACAGGTTTGGTATAAGATATATAATGCACACTGTATCTTTTGAAAACTATACTTCAAACTTGTGCACAGACTGGAACAGATTTTCCTCTTTGGTCAAGCAAGACGAATTAGCCTATTTTTTTCCGTTTTTTAGGCAATTTTTATCAGTCGTCTAGATTCAAACAGCGATTAAATGCAGTTAATACTGTTTTGTATTTGATTAGACACACCAGTTAACAGTGACACTATCCATGTTAGTTTCATCATGCATGAAAATCTGAGGGGGGTAAAGAGAGGGGGGTGCATAAATACATTCCGAGACTAGCTTTGCATGACTTACGGTAAAACACCGAAGAACGACTAATATTGATTCAGAAACAAAAGCCAAACGAGAGTGTGTTTTAGCCATTGATCAAACAGTTCGTGGTAACGAACTGTAAGTAAGGAGCGACTCGGCTCAATATTAACCGGAACTCTACTAAACGGAATATTCATAACAATAGATACATCAGAAGAATGAGATTTTTGTGCTGATTTCAAATATATAAGTTCCATTAAGTTTATTGTTAGCCGTCTAAACTTACGCGCCTAAGAAAATTTGCTTTATTTTCGAAAAAAGGGGAAAACAACCCCTAAAAGTCATAAAACTTTAATAAAAATGACATCATCAGATTCAGCGTGTTCAAGAACCCTAATATAGAAGTTTCAAGCTCCTATCTGCAAAAATGTGGAATTTTTTATTTTTTGCCAGAAGAAAGATCCCGGATGCGTTTTTATTTGTTTTTTTTTTTTTTTTTTTTTCTTGAGGTGATCGTATTGATCCAGTAGTCCTAGAGTATCGTGAGAGGGTTCATTCGAACGGAAATTGAAAGTTCTAGTGCTCTTTTTAAGTGACCAAAAAATTGGAGGGCAATTGGCCCCCTCCCACGCTCATTTTTTTCCCGAAGTCACTCAATCAAAATTTTGAGCTAGCCATTTTGTTCAGCATAGTCGAAAATATGATTAATATGTCTTTGAGGATGACTTAATGCCCCAAAGTTCCTGGGGGAAGGGCTGCAAGTTATAAACTTTGCCCATTGTTTTCATCTAGTTTTGGTTATTGGAAAGTATACAGGCATTTTCTGGAGGAATTTTTTTCTGGTGGGGGGGGGAGAGGGGATCGGATTAGGGGTTACGAGGGATAATCTTTCCATGGAGGATGTTTCCTTGGGGAAAGGGACATTCCTCTGAAGGGGGCGCCGGATTTCCCAGCATTATTTAAAAAACGATCAGAAATTAAATAAAAAAAACAAGTTTTTGTTTCAACTGAAAGTAAGGAGCAACATTAAAACTTAAAACAAACAGAAATTTTTACGTATATGAAGGGGGTCGCCCCCTAGTCAATACCTCACTCTTTACGCTAAAGTTTTTTTAGTACTTTCAAAAGAGCTATCTATTCTAATTAACCGGCCTTTGTGATTCAGGGGTTTGTGATTTGAACGAAATTTGAACTTTAGCGTAAAGAGTATTGAATAGGGGGGAGAACTCCCTAATATACGTAATAAAACATACGAATATAGAAGTTCGTTACGTAAGTTAATTCATGAGTTACATCAGGAAAAATTTCGAGAAAGCCATTTAGCCAAAAAAAGTAAAATTAATATGCAAAAATCGTTTTAATTATTCATGTACGGTGAGCCAAAATAAAAGCTGCATTAATTCAAAAACGATCAGAAATTAAATAAAAAAAACAATTTTTTTAACTTAAAAGTAAGGAGCGACATTAAAACTTAAAACGAACAGAAATTATTCTTTATATGAAAGGGGTGGCCCCCTCCTCAAGGCCTCGCTCTTTACGCTAAAATTTGACTCTGTCTCAAAACTTTGTTTTTTAAAACAATAAAAAACTTAGCGTAAAGAGCGAGGCGTTGAGGAGGGCACCGCCCCTTTCATATACAGAATAATTTCTGTTCGTTTTAGGTTTTAATGCCGCTCCTCACTTTTAGTTCAAGAAACTTATTTTTTTGTTTAATTGAAATGAAAAGATGAAGCAGATATTTCGGGCAAGACCTCTACCAATCCGTCCTCTATGCAAAAGGAAAAAAAAAAATTCGAAGTTATCAAAACAGTAAGAACAAAAATGACTGAATACTCAGCCAATTTAGTTATTTTTTATGAGTCAGCCTTAAAAAAGTTCAACTCGCATTCCTTCTCTTTCGAACAGTTCGTTGTAACCAACTATAAGAAAGGAGTGACTCGACCCAATGGTAACCGAAATTCTAAAAAAGGAATTTTGATAACAATTATTACGTCAAGAGAATTGGCTTTTAATTATAATTCCGTGTATGTAAAATCCTTTAAGTTTAATGCTAAACATCAAAAGTTAAGAGCCTGAGAAAATTTGGCTGATTTTCGAAAAAGGGGGAAATGCCTTCAAAAAGTCAATCGATCTTAATGAAAATCCCACAATCAGATTGAGCGTATCAGAGAACCCTGTGGTTGAAGTTTCAAGCTCCTATATAAAAAAGTGGAATTTTGCATCTTTTGCCAGAAGGAAAATCAAGGATGCGAGTTTATTTGTTTGTTTTTATCGCCCAAGTGACGTCGCATCGAAACAATAGTGCTAAAAGATCGAGAGGGGGCTCATTTAAACGGAATTTAAAAGCTACAGTTCCCTTTTAAGTAGCCAAAAGATTGGAGTGCAACTAGCCCCCTCTCACACCCCCTTTTCCCCAGAGACATCCGATCAAAATTTTGAGATAGCTGTTTGGTTCAGCATAGTTGAAGGTCTAATAAATACGCCTCATGAAATGATATGAACTCCACAGCCCATGGGGAGAGGACTGCAAGTTCTACAATTTGCCCATTGTTTACATATAGTATTTATTGCTGGGAATTGGACGGGATTTTTTTTTGGGGGGGAGAATGGGTGGAGTTTCCGGGGGAATTTTACAGGCGAAATTTTACACTGGGTGGGAGGGGGATTTCCTGGCATGGTTTGAGCAACTGTCAGAAATTAAATAAAAGAAAGTTTTTTTCAGCTGAAAGCAAGGAACAACTGTAAATTAAAACGAACAGAAAATACTGGGTATATGAGGGGCTGCCCCTTCCTAATCTCTCGCTCTTTACCCTAAATTCCGACTTTATGTCCCAATTCTTTAAGAACGACTTTTGAAACTGATGAATTTGAATGAGAAGTATTCTTAAAGAACTTGAGGACTTTAGTGTAAAGAGCGAGGTTGAGGAAAAGGCAAAACCTCTCATATACGGAATAATTTCTGTTCATTTTAAGTTGTAATGTTGCTCGTTCTTTCAGTTGAAAAAGACTTGTTTTTTCTATAAAATCAGCTAAATGTGCTAAGTTTTACCTTGTTTTAAGAGCACATTTTATTCTAACATCAATGATCTTTTTTAGGGCTCAGCATTTTAATGTGCATTTACCTCAAAATTTCCGTTGTCGAGATTGCACATTAAGGCTTGTGAGAAAGGCCTCAGAATGGGGTGAAGGGTATCAGTTCTTCAGCTGTGCAGATGTTGACATCTTACCAAGTATGTGAATAGTTTTTTTTTATATTTAAAATTCATCTTTTCTAACCGCACCGAATTACGTGCAGGTGAAATTCCACAGTTTTTTTTTCTTCCTGTTAATTAAGCTCTATGTATTTTCATATGATTTGCCTTTTTTTTGTTTTTTTTCCATCTTTGAAATTAAACTTCCTGAAATTTTGCTCCCTCGCCCCGAAATAGATTTATGGCTGTGTTCCTGATAAAAGCATAGTGAATCATTGGTAAAACCCCGCCTCTAGTCGATCAATAAAGTGTATGTTTTAGTATTTGCATTTTATTTCAATTATTTTCCATACGTTGGACTATTACATTCAAATGTTTGTTGCTTGGTTTCGTTATAGTCAACGTTCTCCCTCACCCCCTCAATCGCTCTGAGAAGCTCTGAGGAATATTCTACTCTAATTTAAACATTGTACATGTCTTGTCAATTTTGTTTGTTTAAATACCAGGCAATATGCGGCTTCATGGCTTTTGGAGACTTGCTTATCTATGGACAATGTCCACCTAGGTTGCACGATTTTGCTTGGCAACACTTTGCTTGGCAAAAGGGGGTTTTCACCTCCATAAAGGGGACCTCTCCACTCAGGGAGCACCCAGGATCTGTGGAACTAGCAATTGGGCCTTACTTTGCTCGGGAAGCCGCTAAAGTTTTTCACCCGCGTAATTTAACCCTTTACTTCCCATAGTTAGCTGCGGTCGGTTGCACAGTTGCCGTTGCAACGAGGTTTTTTGGACGTTAAGAACACGTTGCAGCTAAAAATATGTCAACCATGCTTATCTTTGAAAGAAATGCACTTTTTTTATAGAGAAACTTAATGCCACAGAGATTTTATGACAGCTTTAAGTTTAATTCAAATACTTTGTTTATGTAAAAGAAGTATTTAATGAATTTATGGCCTCCTTATACATTTTGAAAGAAATTGCTAAATCTTTCAACCCCTCACTTCCAGAGACGTCCTTATAATCAACATAGTTGAATTAAGCTGTATTGGAATCAGACTAGTACATCGATTTCCTATATTGGTAAAAAGTATCCCCTAATCTCCCTTTACAACGTGTGCGTTAAGGATTCCACACGTAGTTCTGTTTTCCCAACTTTTCGGATATTCTAGTATAATTTTGTGTATATGTTACCGTGAATATCCCGGAATTGGTGAATGTCGACAATCGCCGGTGAATGTTCAATATACCTTTTTTTTTCTTGGATTTAGTCAGAGTTGCCAATCAACTTTTACAATTTAATGCAAGGTTTGATGATGACAGGTTAGGTTAGACTAGGTTGGGTTAGGTTAACTTAGGTTTTTAATCCATTTCTGATATTTATAACCAGATTTAACTTAACCTAAACTAACCATCATAGCTTGCATAATGCTGGAAAAGCTGAATCGCAAAGCTAATTGAATCCAAGCAGAGAAAAAGGAATTGCTGACATTCACGGTAACATATCATAGGCAGCGCAATCGCGCTGCCTAAGTAAAGAATGATGTTGGCACGATGTATTATTTATTATTATTTTTTTTCCCTTTAGTCCAAGGCACTTCGTATCGAAAGAGTTGTCGTAGAAACTTGGAAAAGGGCTCATTCGATTGGAAGTTGGAATGGCTAGTGCCTTTTGAATAGTCGAAAGTGATTGGAAGGCAACTAACAACCCTTCGACGCCCACCATTTCCCCAAACACATCCAATCAAAATTTTGAGATAGCCATTTTGTTCAGCGTATTTAATTTCCAGATACAAATTATGTTTTTGAGGAGGACACTCCCCCACAGCCTTCAGGGAAAGTGTTGTAAGTTCTGTCTTGGGGATATATAAGATTTTTATAGAAAGCTTAGTTGTAGAAACTTCAGAAAGGGCTCATTCAATCGGAAATTCAAAGGGCTAGTGCCCTTATGAATACTCGAAAGTTATTGGAACGCGACAGAGATCCCTTCCATACCTGGCAGTTCCTCAAACATCAGCGATAATGATTTTGAGACTACATGTTTATTCTAGGTAAGTGAAAGTCTTACATAGAGGGTATGTTTTTGAGAAAATCACTGCGCCACAGTTTCGATTACAAAGGTTGTAAATTGCATCCTTATAATATATAAGGTTTTAATAGAAGGCGTTGTTGTAGAAACTTCAGAAAGGGCTCATTCAATCGGAAATGCAAAGGTCTTGTGACCTTTTTAATAGTCGAAAGTGATTGGAAGGCAAGTAACAACCCTTCGATGGCCACAATTTCCCCAAAAACATCCAACAAAAATTTTGAGATAGCCAATTTGTTCTACGTAGCTGATTTCCAGATAGAAATAATATTTTTGAGGAGGACACTCCCCCACAGCCCTCAGGGCAAGGGTTGTAAGTTATGCCCTGGGGGCAATTAAGATTTTTATAGAAAGCTTTGTCGTAGAAACTTCAGAAAGGGCTCATTCAATCGTAAATTCAAAGGGCTAGTGCTTTTTTTAATAGTCGAAAGTGATTGGAGGCAGGGGCGTCGTTTGGGGGTGGCAAGGGGGGGGCAGTTGCCCCCCTATAATGTGAAGAAAAAATTATTATACATCCCATGCCCTTTGACTATCCGGATATGCACCTCTCTTGCCCCCCCCCCCCAATAAAAATGCTGGAGATTCGCCCCTGATTGGAGGGCAACTAATCTCCCTATTACCCCCACCTTTTCCCCAAACACATCCAATCAAAACTTTGAGATAGCCATTTTGTTCAACGCTTATGCCTTGGGGTCATGTCATGTTTTTATAGAAAGTGTTGTCATAGAGACTTCAAAAAGGTCTCGTTTGATTGCAAATTTAAAGGGCTATTGCCCTTTTTAATAGACAAAACTGAATGGAGGGTAACTAACACCCTTTTCACGTCCACCATTTCCCCAAACACATCCAATCAAAATTTTGAGATAGCCATTTTGTTTAAAGTGGTTGAAAGGTCCGGAAATTATATCTTTGAGGATGACACTCCCCTCACAGCCCTCAGGGTAAGGGTTGTAAGTTATGCCCTGGGGGCATATAAGGTTTTTATTGAAATCTTTGTCGTAGAAACTTCAAAAAGGGCTCGTCCGATTGGAAATTGAAAGGACTAGTGCCCTTTTTAATAGTTGGAAGTCATTGGAGGGCAACTAGCCCCCCTCTCACGCCCACCATTTCCCCAGATAGATCCAATCAAAATTTTGTGATAGCAATTTTGTTCAACGTAGTTGAAAATTTTTGAAATTAGGTCTTTGAGGATGACAACCAAGGGTTGTAAGTCATGCCCTGGGGGCATATAAGGTTTTTATTGAAAGCTTTGTCGTAGAAACTTCAAAAGCGCTAGTTTGAGTGCAAACGGAATATGCTTATACCTTTTTAATAGTTTAAAGTATTGGAAGTACGGGTAACAGCCCACTCATGCCTACTATTTCCCCGAAGCTATCCAATCAGGGTCTTTAGACAGCCGTTATGTTTAACGTAGTTGATAGTTCTGGAAACTAGGTCTTTGAGGATGACAACCCCCCTCAGAGCCCTCAGGGTAAGGGTTGTAATTTATTTCCTGGGGGCATATAAGGTATTTATAGAAAGCGTTGTCGTAGAAATTCAAAAAGGGCTCATTCGATGTGAAATTGAAAGGACTACTGCCCTTTTTAATAGTCCAAAGTGATTGGACGGCTTTACATATTATAGTAAAGATCGATGTGGGAATTTTTTTATTTTTTTTTTACCAGGGCACTTCGTATCGAAGGAGTTGTCGTAGGAACTTCGAAAAGGGCTTATTCGTTTGAAAATAGAAAGGGCTAATGCCCTTTTTGATAGTCGAAAGTGATTGGAGGGCAACTAATCCCCCATCCACGCCAACCCTCCCATTTGCCCATTATGTTTAAAAACTAAATGATACCTTAAGATTAAATCCAAATGCACTGTGTTAATGCTAATTCCCAATAAGGCATCTCAGCAGTATCCCAAGAACGACTGAGGGTATTATGTTCACACTTTCGGGGCTACTTCTGCTCTTAAAATTTAACTAAACCAAAATAGCGTAATTGTATCCAAGCTCTCAAAGAAAGTAAACAGATTTTTTTGCGAATGGTATCAAGTTTTTTATTTCAGGTCAACTAGAGGAGTTATGAAACTAAATTAAACACTGCTATTTGTGTCCAGATTTTTAAAAGGGTGTATCTTGTTAAAATTGCTGAAAACTTTTCTGCATCATACACGTAGCAGGCCAAACTGTAAAGTCTTAAAAAAACGAAAAGATTTAAAGCATCATTTTCTTTTTCCCTGAAAAGATTATGTCAATGTAAAACGAACAGAAATGAAATAAAAACCTTTTTCGACAAAATAAGTTTTTCAAAGAAAAGTAAAGAACTCCATTAAACCAAAAATGAGCAAAAATAAAACCAAATAATCTACCAAGAGGGAAACTATCACAAATCACCATCGATAAATAAAAGAAACCCAAAACGAACAGAAATTACAATAAATAACCGAGTCAGACTCAAAACGAGCAGAAATTAACATGAGTAACGCTCAGAACCCCTATCCTTCCCAAGGCCAGAACATAATTTGCACTTTACTGAAAAAAATACAAATGAATGTGGTTTGTAAGTTTAAGATACATATACTGATATTTAGTAGTCAAAATATTAATATTATTTGATTTATCAAAGTTATAAAAGTAAAAACATTTATATTTTTCCAGTAAAGTGTTAATTATGTTCTGGCCTTGGAAAGGCATTGGGGTTTTGAGCCCTACTCATGTTAATTTATGCTCGTTTTGAGTTTGACTCGGTTATTTATTGTAATTTCTGTTCGTTTTTGATAAATCAGCATTTATCGATGCTGATTTGTGGTAGTTTCACGCTTGGTAGATTAATTGATTTTATTTTTGCTCATTTTTGGTTTAATGGAGTTCTTTACTTTTCTTTTAAAAACTTATTTTGTGGAAAAGGTTTTTTAATTAATAGATATAATAGGCCTACCAATCCTAATCAGACTTGCTTCTTCTGGTATTCTAATTCCTGATCTTATATTATGTCTCGTAGATATAAAAACAGTTGCAGAGATTCAAAATGCGTTATGCTAAGAGGAGAGCAAATAAACTGAAAATTTGGGTTCTGATTGTTTGACTACTATTAACTACTAACTGTTGTAAAAATATTTTTCAAGATCTGGGAAACTTACTACCTTTGCCCTTTGGGCTCTGGGGAGGGGGGGGGTTGTCATCCTTAAATACATAATTTCCAGAACTTTCAACTACGTTGAACAAAATAGCTGTCTCTAAACTTTGATTGAATGTTTTTGGGGAAATGGTGGGCGTAAGAGGGAGGTTAATTACTTTCCACTCACTTTCGACTATTAAAAAGAGCAATTTCAATTTCCAATCAAATGAACCCTTTTTTAAATTTCTACAACAACTTTCTATATAAACTTTATATGCCCCCAGGGGATAACTTACAACCCTTGCACTGAGGGCTCTGAGGGGGTTATCATCCAAAAATACCTAATTTCAAGAACTTTCAACTAGGTTGAACAAAATGGATATCTCAAATTTTGATTGGATGTGTTTGGGAAAATGGTGGGCGTGGGAGTGGCGTTAGTGGCTCTCCAATCACTTTCAACTATTAAAAAAGGCATTAGATTTTTCAATTTCCAATTGAATGAGCCCTTTAGAAGTTTCTACGACAATGCTTTCAATAAAAACCTTATATGCCCTCAGGGTATAACTTAAAACCCTTGCCCCGAGGGTTGTGGGGGAGTGTCCTCCTCAAAAACATTGTCGATCTGGAAATCAACTACGCTGAACAAAATGGCTATCTCAAAATTTTTATTGGATGTGTTTGGGGCAATGCTGGGCGTGGGGGGGGCTAGATGCCCTCCAATAACTGTCGCATGTTAAAAAGGGCACTAGCCCTTTGAGTTTCCAATCGAATGAGAATTGTTTGAAGTTTCTACGACAACGCCTTCTATAAAAACCTTATATGCCCCAGGGCATAACTTAAACCCTTGCCCTGAAGGCTGTGGGGGACTGATGTCCTCTATTTTCTATCTGGAAATTAACTACGCAGAACAAAATAGCTATCTCAATATTTTGATTTGATGTATTTCTGGTAATGCTGAGCGTGGAAGGGGTGTTAGTTGCCCTCCAATCACTTTTGACTAGTAAAAAGGGTACTAGCCCTTTGAATTTCCAATCGAATGAGCATTCTATGAAGTTTCTACGACAACGCCTCCTATAAAAACCTTATATGCCCCCAGGGCGTAACTTACAACCCTTGCCCTGAAGGCTGTGGGGGAGTATCCCGCTCAAAAACATAATGTTTATCCGGAAATCAACTACGCTGAACAAAATGGCTATGTCAAAATTTTGATTGGATGTGTTTCGAAAAATGGTGGGTGTGGAAGGGGTGTTAGTTGCCTTACAATCCCTTACGACTATTAAAAAAGGCACAAGCCACTCCAATTTCTTCGGAGGGCAAAGTTGCCCTCCAATCACTTTCGACTATTAAAAAGGGCACTAGCCACTCCTATTTCCAATCGAATGAGCCCTTTTCGAAGTTTCTACGACAACTCCTTCAATACGAAGTGCCCGGGTATGAAGGAAAAGAACAAAAAAAATAATACATTGTGCCCACATCGTTCTTTACTTAGGCAGCGCGATCGTGCTGCCTATGATTAATTTTAACGGGTTGTACCTTATACATCGAGCGTGCCGAGTTTAAGGTGCTGGATTACAAAAACTTTGACATTAAATTTCAAATAGTTCCGTTTGTATTGTTAAAGCAGGAATATCCTGCAAATACAATAGCTTGGTGGCGATAATTAAAAAGGTTTTATGATACACGACATACTTTTTATAAGAGATTGGAAAAAGAATATTTCTGTTGAAAAAAAATTGTCGTGTGGTGAGAAATTTTTTGCTCACAAAACTCGAATTTCCAACTATTTCTTGAAACAAGATAAGGACAAAATAGCGCAGGTACTTCCGTATTATTCAGAATACAGTCAAGAAGCGAAGTTAGGTTAGTCATAATGAAATATACCGAAATATGATGAAAATCTAATGTTTTAGTAACAAAACTATTTAAACTACAACAAAGAGTTATGCAAAGCAGGCCGCCCAGAACGCATTATATTAAATACCCCACCTAAGCTATCCGAAATACCAACTCTATATATTAAATATTTAATTAAAAATATACCTACAACGTAGTTTTTCCTCTGAGCCTTAGCTAATTTTCCGAATACAGACAGCTCTAAATCGGTTATCTCAAATTCAACAGAGTAATTTTCTCGATTTTGTACTGATTAATTCAATATTAATCAAGCAGTTCATGGTAACG
Organism: Artemia sp. Qi Xiang Cuo; assembly: GCF_049724085.1. Taxonomy (NCBI): domain Eukaryota; kingdom Metazoa; phylum Arthropoda; class Branchiopoda; order Anostraca; family Artemiidae; genus Artemia; species Artemia sp. Qi Xiang Cuo. The sequence goes on from NC_142804.1 coordinate 72,246,150, forward strand.
AACTGTAAGTAAGGAGCGACCCGGCTCAATGGTAACCGAAACTCTTGAAAACGGAATTTTGATACCAATAGATACATCAAAAGAATCAGATTTTAATTCTGATTTCAAATATATAACTTTTATCAAGTTTAGTGCTACCCATCACAAGTTATGCGCCTGAGAAAATTTGGCTGATTTTCAAAAAAAAGGGGAAAGACCCCCTAAAAGTTATAGAACCTTAATGAAAATCACACCATCATATTCAGCGTATCAGAGAACCCTACTGTAGAGGTTTCAAGCACCTATCTACAAAAAGTGGAATTTTGCATTTGTTGTGAAATGTTATTTTTATGGTATTTGGGGGTTGTAGTTGTAGATGCCTTTATTCTCCCTTTATAGGGGAGATAAACTCTGGCCCTAAGGTAATTAAACTTTGGTAGCGTGCCTTAGGCTATGACCGAACTAATGAGGCGTACTGACTGGGTATGTTCGAGAAGCTAAAAGTAGATCGTAGAAAGGTTGTCTAAAATACAATACTTTTATTCATTTAACATATAATAAAGTCAGATATATTCTGTCTACTGGGACTGGCTGTCCCAAGTAGACCAAAAGTCTAAAAAAAAAACAATAATATATAAATAGATACTTAGACACTTACAATAATAAGACAAAGTTCCAAAGTATTTCTAAAACAACAGGGGGGGGGGAAGGATATAAGAAATCCTGACTGCGCAAAACCATAATCTAACGTTAAAAAAAAACAATAATATATAAATAGATACTTAGACGCTTACAATAATAAGACAAAGTTCCAAAGTATTTCTAAAACAACGGACCAGAGGTCAGTCCGGCATAAAGTTAGTAAGAGATTTTTTCTTCCGATAAAATGTATCTTTTATACATTTTTATCAACCACACCTTCCCACGTAATCGCTAGGATGTGGTAATTTCTCAATTTCCCGTTAAACAGAACTTAGGAAGATATGTTCCTTATCTTAATAAAAAGTGGTATTTCAAAACTTCATATTTGCGTCTTATATATTTTTACTAAATTAATAATTAACTAAATTAGAAAGCTTTACCACACATTTTTTGCCAGAAGAAAGATCACGGATGCGTGTTTATTTGTTTTTTGTTTTCCCAGGGGTGATCGTATCGACCCAGTGGTCCTAGAATATCGTGGGAGGGCTCATTGGAACGGAAATTAAAAGTTCTAGTGCCCTTTTTCAAGTGACCAAAAAAATGGAGGGCAACTAGGCCCCCTCTCACGCTCATTTTTTTCCCAGTCACCCAATCAAAATTTTGAGATAGCCATTTTGTTCAGTATGGTCGAAAATATGATAACTATGTCTTTTAGGATGACTTAATCCCCCGAAGTCCCCGGAGGAGGGCTAAAAGTTATGAACTTTACCCAATGTTAGCATATAGTATTGGTTATTGGGAAGTATACAGATGTTTTCAGGAGGGTTTTTTTCTGGCAGTGGGGGGGGGGGGGTGGGGGGCCGGGGGTTATGTTGGAGGATCTGTCCATGAAGGAAATTTTCATGGGGGAAGGGAAATTGCCATGAAGAGGGCGCCGGACTTGCCAGCATTATTTATTGATTATTGGGGAGTATACAGACATTTTCAGGAAGGATTTTTTTCTGGAGGGAGGGGGGGCTTGAGGAGGGAGTTACTCGGGAGAATCTTTCCGTGGAGGATGTTTCTTTGGGTTAAGGGACATTTCTATGAAGGGGGCGCCGGATTGCCAAGCATTATTTGAAAAACGATCAGAAATTAAATTAAAAAAAAATAAGGTTTTTCAACTGAAAATAAGAAGTAACATTAGAACTTAAAACGAACAGAAATTATAACGTATATGAGGGGGTTCTCCCCCAAGTCAATACCTCGCTCTTTACGCTACAGTTTTTTTTAGTGCTTTCAAAAGAGCTATCTTTTCTAATTAAACGGCCTTTGTGATTCAGGGGTTTGTGAATAAAATTTTTTTTTACTTTTAACGTAAAGAGCGTGGTATTGACTAAGGGGAGAACCCCCTCATATACGTAATAACATATACGTAATAATAAAAAAAAAAAAAGCGATACGGCTCAATAGTAATCGAAACTTTTAAAAACGGAATTTTGATGCCAATAAATGTATCAAAAGAACGGGTTTATAATGCTGATTCTAAATATATAAATTTTATTAAGTTTAGTATTACTCATCAAAGGCTACGAGCCTGAGAAAATTTACCCGATTTTTAAAGAGGGGGGAAACATCCTCTACAAGTGAAAGAATTTTAATGAAAATCACACCGTCAGATTCAGCGTATCGTAAAACCCTATTACACAGGTTTCAAGCTCATATCTGCAAAAATCTGCAACTTTGTATTTTTTGCCAGAAGAAAAATATACGAATATAGAAGTTAGTTACGTAAGTTAATTTGTAAATTACGTCATAACCAAATTCAGAGACATCCATTTAGCAAAAGAAAATTAAAAATTTTATGCCACTTTTTTTTACTTATTCAATGACGGTGAGACAAAATAAAAGCTGCATTAACTAAAAAAACGATCAGAAATTAAATAAAAAAACAAGTTTTTAAACTGAAAGTAAGGAGCGACATTAAAACTTAAAACGAACAGAAATTATTCCGTATATGAAAGGTGCTGTCCCCTCCTCAACGCCTCGCTCTTTACGCTAAATTTTTTTATTGTTTTAAAAAATAAAGTTAGTAGAAAGGCCTCATGAGCTCCCACGAGTACCACGTGGTTTATGGTTTTGTCACTGAGAATAAAAAAACAGAATTTTTCTCACTTGAAAAACCAGGAATATTCTCACATTTATGGATGTTTTCATGGACGGTTATGTGTGTTGGTCAATTTATTTGATGTTTTTCATGGATGGTTATGGATGATTTATGGTTTTTGTCAGTGAGAATGGAAAAACAGGAACTTTCTCACATTTATGTCTGTTTTTATGGTTTTTGTCAGTGAGAATTTGAAAAACATGAACTTTCTCACATTTATGTCTGTTTTCATGGATGGTTATGTGTGTTGGTCGATTTATTTGATGTTTTTCATGGATGGTTATGGAGGTTTTATGGTTTTTGTCAGTGAGAATTTGAATAACAGGAACTTTCTCACAGTTATGTCTGTTTTCATGGTTGGTTATGCGTGTTGGTCGATTTATTTGATGTTTTTCATGGATGGTTATGGATGATTTATGTCTGTTCGTTGTCAGTGAGAATGGACATGTTCGACGCGAATGTTATGAGATTGTTTGGCTAACCTAACCTGTGAATTCGATTTACATAATCGAAGGGGAAATTATTGATTCACGAAGGGGGAATTAAGAAGCACTGTGGTTTCTTTGATCTTTAGCTGAACCTAACCTGTGAACTTGATTTACATAATCGGCGGGGAAATGTATTGATTCACGAAGGGGGAATTAAGAAACTTTATGGCTTCTTTAATCTTAGGTCTGAGGGATAAACGTTCTTTAGGTCAGAGAGAAAAATTAATATTCTATTTTTAAATAGGGCTTCATTGATCTTTAGTGTCAGGCATTATAAATGACATCACTTGTTATCTTGGAATTATGCGGGAGTCTAAAGAGATAGAAATTCTATTTTTAAATACGGCTTCACTGAGCTTTAAGTCGGAGAGATAAATTGATATTCTAACGAAACCTTAATAGTTTAGCTAGGAAAATTTATGAGATGAAGAGATTAACGTAGGAAAGGGTTTCCTAGAAATTTGAAATGTGAAAGCACAGAGCTGCCAAAAAACAAAAGGAACACACATAAATTACTTTTAGGGGATTATTTGTGTGAAACGGTTTAAGACAGCTAATGGAATTATATTGGCGACACAGTTAGAGATAGTTTAAAAGGTGATTTAAAAGATGATTTTAGAAGAGACTTTGAGGTTAAGACTATGTGGTCGTTATAATACATAAGTTTCATTTGAACAGTGTTGTGAGGTCCTCTACCACAACCCAAAGGATTCCGATCCCCCTACCCCGATCCAAAGGGTTCCAATCCCTCTACCCCAACCCCGAAGGAAGCCACGGTCCCCAAAGGTCCCCCAAGCTCCCAAAGGGTTCCGATCCCCCTACGCCAACCCCAAAGGGTTCTAATCCCCCCACCCCAACCCCGAAGGAAGCCACCGGTCCTCAAAGGTCCACTGGGCTCCCAAAGGGCCGCCCGGCCCTCAAGGGTCCCCCAGACCCACCGGGCCCCAAAGAGCCCCTCCACCCCCCCCTTTGGTCCCCAAAGGGCCCCCCTCCCTCTCCCTTCATCTCCCCCTCCTTCACATCCCCTCCCCATCCCCTCCCCCTCCTACCCATCCACTCCCCTCCTCCTCCCCTCCCCTCCTCCCCTCCCCTCCCCTTCCCCATTTTTTAATATTTTTTTTGTGCATTGAGACACAGAACGACCCTTCCCCCCGGCCCCTCCCCCCAAAAGGTCCCCCGACACCCCAAAGGCCTGATTTTTCAAACTTCATTTTGAATTTCTTTCGTTGAAATGCAAGAGTTGGAATATTTCAGTAGTGTTTGATTGTGGTTTACCTTGTCATAGTTACATTCTCTAGATTTTTCAAAGTTAATTTTTAAGTTATATAATTGAAAATCAAGAGATTTAATATATAATTATAGTATTTTTGTGGTTTAGATTAAAACAGTTAAAAACTATTGATTTTTAAAAGTTCATTTTGAATTTATTTCGTTGAAATGCAAGAGTTGGAATATTTCACTAGTGTTTGGTTGTTGTTTACCTTGTCACATTTACATTCTCTTGATTTTTCATATTTAAATTTAAATTTATTTCTTTGAAATGCGAGAGTTGGAATATTTCAGTAGTGTTTGGTTGTGGTTTACCTTGTCACAGTTACATTTTCTTGATTTTTCAAAGTTAATTTTGAATTTATTTAGTTTTAATGAATGAGTGTTACTTGGTAAGTAGCGTTGGGTGGTTGTTTACGTTGTCACAGTTACTTTTTCTTGATTTTTCAAAGTTCATTTTGAATTTCTTTCGTTGAAATGCAAGAGTTGGAATATTTCAGTAGTGTTTGGTTATGGTTTACCTTGTCACAGTTACATTTTCTTGATTTTTCAAATTCATTTTGAATTTCTATCGTTGAAATGCAAGAGTTGGAATATTTCTGTAGTGTTTGGTTGTCGTTTACCATGTCACAGTTACATTTTCTTGATTTTTCAAACTTAATTTTGAATTTCTTTCGTTGAAATGCAAGAGTTGGAACATTTCTGTAGTGTTCGGTTGTGCTTTACCTTGTCACAGTTACATTTTCTTGATTTTTCAAAGTTCATTTTGAATTTTTTTCGTTGAAATGCAAGAGTTGGAATATTTCAGTAGTGTTTGGTTGTGGTTTACCTTTTCACAGTTACATTTTCTTGATTTTTCAAAATACATTTTGAATTTCTATCGCTGAAATGCAAGAGTTTGAATATTTCAGTAGTGTTTGGTTGTTGTTTACCATGTCACAGTTACATTTTCTTGATTTTTCAAAGTTCATTTTGAATTTCTTTCGTTGAAATGCAAGAGTTGGAATATTACAGTAGTGTTTGGTTGTGGTTTACCTTGTCACAGTTATATTTTCCGGATTTTTCAAAGTTCATTTTGAATTTCTTTCGTTGAAATGCAAGAGTTGGTATATTTCAGTAGTGTTTGGTTGTGGTTTACCGTGTCACAGTTACATTTTCTTAAACCATGTCACAGTTACATTTTCTTGATTTTTCAAAGTTCATTTTGAATTTCTTTCGTTGAAATGCAAGAGTTGGAATATTTCAGTAGTGTTTGGTTGTGGTTTACAGTGTCACAGTTACATTTTCTTAAACCATGTCACAGTTACATTTTCTTGATTTTTCAAAGTTCATTTTAAATTTCTTTCGTTGAAATGCAAGAATTGGAATATTTCAGTAGTGTTTGGTTGTGGTTTACCTTGTCACAGTTACATTTTCCTGATTTTTCAAAGTTCATTTTGAATTTCTTACATTGAAATGCAAGAGTTGGAATATTTCAGTAGTGTTTGGTTGTGGTTTACCTTGTCACAGTTACATTTTCTTTATTTTTCATAGTTCATTTTGAATTTCTTTCATTGAAATGCAAGAGTTGGAATATTTCACTAGTGTTTGGTTGTGGTTTACCTTGTCACAGTTACATTTTTTTGTTTTTTCAAATTTCATTTTGAATTTCTTTCGTTGAAATGCAAGAGTTGGAATATTTCAGTAGTGTTTGGTTATGGTATACATTGTCACAGTTACATTTTCATGATTTTTCAATGTTCATTTTGAATTTCTTTCGTTGAAATGAAAGTGTTGGAATATTTCAGTAGTGGAAGGTTATGGTTTACATTGTAAAAGTTAAAATTTCTTGATTTTTCAAAGTTCATTTTGAATTTCATTCGTTGAAATGCAAGAGTTGGAATATTTCAGAAGTGTTTGTTTGTGGTTTACCTTCTCACAGTTACATTTTCTTTATTTTTCAAAGTTCATTGTGAATTTCATTCGTTTAAATTCAAGATTTTTAATTTTTCCGGTGGTTTTTGGCGGGGTTGAACGTGTAAAATGTAAATTTTTCTTTTTTTTTCAATGTTAATTTTTAATTTTTTTAATTTAAATTACCTAGTTTTAATCTTTAAGTAGTTGGTGTTTGTGGTTTAAATTATAACAGTTTAATTTTCTTGATTTTTCAAAGATCATTTTGAATTTCTTTCGTTGAAAAGAAGGAGTTGGAATATTTTATTAGGGTTTGCTCATGGTTTACCTTGAAACTGTTACATTTTGTTTATTTTTCAATGTTCATTTGAATTTATTTAGTTTAAATCCAAGAGTTGGACTATTTCAGTAGTTTTTGGATTTGGTTTACCTTGTCACAGTTACATTTTCATGATTTTTCAAAGCTAATTTTGAATTTATTTCGTTGAAATGAAAGAGTTGGAATATTTCAGAAGTGTTTGGTTGTGGTTTACCTTGTCACAGTTACATTTTCTTGATTTTTCAAAGTTCAGTCTGAATTTCTTTCATTGAAATGCAAGAGTTGTAATATTTCAGTAGTGTTAGGTTGTGGTTTACCTTGTCACAGTTACATTTTCTTGATTTTTCAAAGTTCATTTTGAATTTCTTTCGTTGAAATGCAAGAGTTGGAATATTTCAGTAGTGTATGGTTATGGTATACCTTGTCACAGTTACATTTTCATGATTTTTCAATGTTCCTTTTGAATTTCTTTCGTTGAAATGCAAGAGTTGGAAGATTTCAGTAGTGTTTGGTTGTTGTTTACCTTGTAACAGTTACATTTTCACGATTTTTAAATGTTCATTTTGAATTTCATTCGTTTAAATGCAGTAGTTGGAATATTTCAGTAGTGCTTGGTTGTGGTATACCTTGCCACACTTACATTTTCATGATTTTTCAATGTTCATTTTGAATTTCTATCGTTGAAAAGCAAGAGTTGAAATATTTCAGCAGAGTTTGGTTGTGGTTTACCTTGTCACAGTTACATTTTCATGATTTTTCAAAGTTCATTTTGAATTTCTTTCGTTGAAATGCAAGAGTTGGAATATTTCAGTAGTGTTTGGTCGTGGTTTACCTTGTCCTAGTTACATTTTCTTGATTTTTCAAAGTTCATTTTGAATTTCTTTAGTTGAAATGCAAGAGTTGGACTATTTCAGTAGCGTTAGGTTGTGGTTTAACTTGTCACAGTTACATTTTCTTGATTTTTCAAAGTTTATTTTGAATTTCTTTCGTTGAAATGCAATAGTTGGAATATTTCAGTAGTTAAGGGTTGTGTTTTACCTAGTCACATTTACAATTTAGTGATTTTTCACAGTTCATTTTGAATTTCAGTCGTTGAAATGCAAGAGTTGGAATATTTCAGCAGTGTTTGTGTGCGTTTTACCTTGTCATAGTTACATTTCCATGATTGTTCAAAGCTCATTTTGAATTTCTTTCGTTGAAAAGCAAGAGTTGGAATATTTATGTTGTGTTTGCTTATGTTTTACATTGTCACTGTTACTTTTTCATGATTTTACAAAGTACGTTTGAATTTCTTTCGTTGAAATGCAAGAGTTGGAATATTTCAGTAGTGTTTACTTATGGTTTACCTTTTCGCAGTTAGTTTTTTATGATCGTTCATAGTTCTTTTTGATTTTCTTTCATTGAAAAGCAAGAGTTGGAATATTTCATTAGTGTTTGTTTATGATTTACATTCTCACAGTTAAATTTTACTGATTTTTCAAAGTAATTTTTAAATTCTATAGTTGAAATGCAATAGTTGGAATATTTCAGTAGTGTTTGGTTGTCGTTTACCTTGTCACAATTACATTTTCCTGATTTTTCAAAATTCATTTTGAATTTATTTCGTTGAAATGCAAGAGTTGGACTATTTCAGTAGTGTTTGGTTGTGGTTTACCTTGTCACATTTACACACATGTATACACATGTACACACATGTGCTTATCATGAGTGCTCATGATAAGTTAACCTTACCTTTTCTGGTGAGTATGGTTAGGTTAGACTAGATTAATTTAGGTTAGATTAGGTTAGGTTAGCCTACGTACGCTTCACTTAGGTTAGCTTAGGTTAGGTGAGAGACATGCGAAAAGTTAGGTGTATGATTAGGTTAGGTTAGGTTAGATTAAGTTAGGTTAGGCTAGGTTAGCCTACGTACGCGCGCGTACGTAGGCTAACCTAGCCTAACCTAACTTAGCCTAACCTAACTTAATCTAACCTAACCTAACCTAATCATACTCCTAACTTTTCGCATGTCTCTCACCTAACCTAAGCTAACCTAAGTGAAGCGTACGTAGGCTAACCTAACCTAATCTAACCTAACTTAATCTAGTCTAACCTAAGCATACTCACCGGAAAGGGTTAGGTTAACTTATCATGAGCACTCATGATAAGCACATGTGTGTACATGTGTATACATGTGTGTAAATGTGAAAAGGTAAACCACAACTATACACTACTGAAATATTCCAACTCTTGCATTTCAACGAAAGAAATTCAAAATGAAATTTTAAAAATCAAGAAAATGGAAATGTGACAATGGAAAACAACACCAAAAAAAAATGAAATTTTACAACAAATGCATTAAAAAGAAAGAAATTAAAAATGAAGTTTTAAAAATCAGGAAAATGTAACTGTGACAAGGTAAACGAAAACCAAACACTACTGAAATATTTCAACTATTGCATTTCAATGATATAAATTCAAAATGAATTTGAAAAATCAATAAAATTTAACTGTGATAAGGTAAACCATAACCAAACACTACTGAAATATTCCAACTCTTGCATTTCAACGAAACAAATTCTAAATGATATTGTAAAAATCAATAAATTTTAACTTTGAAAATGTAAACAAAAAGAAAACACTACTGAAATATTAAAACTCTTTTTTTTCAACGAATTAAATACAATTGAACATTAAAAATGATGAAAATGTAAATTAGAAAATTTATAACCTAACAAAATACGACTGAATTAGTGCAAATCGTGAATTTCAACAAATGACATTCAAAAATGAACTTTGAAAAAATCATGAAAATGTAACTGTGAAAAGGTAAACCATGACCAAACACTACTGAAATATTCCAACTCTTGCATTTCAACGAAAGAAATTCAAAATGAACTTTGAAAAATCCCGAAAATGTAACTGTGACAAGGTAAACCACGACCAAACACTTCTGAAATATTCGAACTCGTTAATTTCAACTAAAAAAATTCAAAATGATCTTTGAAAAATAAATAAACTGTAACTTTGAAAAGTTAAACAACAACCAAAAACTTCTGAAATATTCCAACTATTTCATTTCAAAGAAAGAAATTCAAAATGAACTTTAAAAATCAAGAGCATGTAACTGTGACAAGGTAAAACATAACCATACTCTACTGAAATATTCCAACTCTTATATTTAAACGAAAGAAATTCGAATGAAATTTGAAAAATAAAGAAAATGTAACTGTGACAAGTTAAACAACAAGCAAACACTAATTAAATATTCCAACTCTTTCATTTCTACGAAAGAAATTCAAAATGAACTTTGAAAAATCAAGAAAATGTAACTGTGACAAGGTAAACCACAACCAAACACTACTGAAATATTCCAACTCTTGCATTTCAACGAAAGAAATTAAAAATGAACTTTGAAAAAATCAAGAAAATGTAACTTTGACAAGGTAAACCACAACCAAACACTACTGAAATATTCCAACTCTTGCATTTCAACGAAAGAAATTCAAAATGAACTTTGAAAAATCAAGAAAATGTAACTGTGACCAGGTAAACCACAACCGAACGCTACTGAAATATTCCAACTCTTGCATTTCAACAAAAGAAATTAAAAATGAACTATTAAAAATCAAGAAAATTTAAATGTGACAAGCTAAACCACAACAAAACACTACTGAAATATTCCAACTCTTGCATTTCAACGAAAGAAATTAAAAATAAACTTTGAAAAATCATGAATATGTAAGTGTGACAAGTTAAAACACAACCAAACACTGCTGAAATAATCCAACTCTTGCATTTCAACGAAAGAAATTCAAAATGAACGTTGAAAAATCATGAAAATGTAACTGTGACAAGGTATACCACAACCAAACACTACTGAAATATTCCAACTCTTGCATTTCAACGAATGAAATTCAAAATGAACTAAATCAAGAAAATGTAACTGTGACAATGTAAACCATACCCAACCACTTTTTAAATATTCCAGAACGGTTTTTACGATGTATGAAAGTCAAAATATGCAGTGGTAAATTATGAAAATGTAGCTTTGTCAAGGTATATAATAACCATACACTACTGAAATATTCCAACTCTTGCATTTCAAAGAAAGAAATTCAAATGAAATTTGAAAAATCTTGAAAATGTAATTGTGACAAGGTAAACTACAACCAAACACTACTGAAATATTCCAACTCTTGCATTTCAAATAAAGAAATTCAGAATGAACTTTGAAAAATCATGAAAATGTAACTGTGACAAGGTAAACCACAACCAAACACTACTGAAATATTCCAACTCTTGCATTTCAACGAAAGAAATTCAAATTAACATTTTAAAATCAAGAAAATTTAACTTTGACAAGGTAAAACATAATCAAACAACTACTGAAATATTCAAACTATTTCTTTTCAAAGAAAGAAATTCAAAATGAGCTTTGAAAAATCAAGAAAATGTAACTGTGACAAGTTAAACCACAACCAAACACTACTGAAATAGTCCAACTCTTGCATTTCAACGAAAGAAATTAAAAATTAACTTTTAAAAATCAAGAAAAATGTAACTGTGACAAGTTAAACCACGACCAAACCCTACTGAAATATTCAAATTCTTGCATTTCAAGGAAAGAAATTCAAAATGAATTTGAAAAATTAAGAAAATATCACTGTGATAAGGTAATCCATAACCAAACACTACTGACATATTCCAACTCTTGTATTTCAACGAATGAAATTCAAAATGAACTTTGAAAAATCAAGAAAATGTAACTGTGACAAGGTAAACCACAACCAAACACTACTGAAATATTCCAACTCTTGCATTTCAACGAAAGAAATTCAAAATGAACTTTGAAAAATCAAGAAAATGTAACTGTGACAAGGTAAACCACAACCAAACACTACTGAAATATTCCAACTCTTGCATTTCAACGAAAGAAATTCAAAATGAACATTGAAAAATCACGAAAATGTAACTGTGACAAGGTATACCATAACCATACACTACTGAAATATTCCAACTCTTGCATTTCAACGAAAGAAATTCAAAATGAACTTTGAAAAATCAAGAAAATGTAACTGTGACAAGGTAAACCACACCCAAAAACTACTGAAATATTCCAACTCTTGCATTTCAACGAAAGAAATTCAAAATGAACATTGAAAAATCACGAAAATGTAACTGTGACAAGGTATACCATAACCATACACTACTGAAATATTCCAACTCTTGCATTTCAACGAAAGAAATTCAAAATGAACTTTGAAAAATCAAGAAAATGTAACTGTGACAAGGTAAACTACAACCAAACACTACTGAAATATTCCAACTCTTGCATTTCAATGAAAGAAATTCAGAATGAACTTTGAAAAATCATGAAAATGTAACTGTGACAAGGTAAACCACAACCAAACACTACTGAAATATTCCAACTCTTGGATTTCAACGAAAGAAATTCAAATGAACTTTGAAAAATCAAGAAAATGTAACTGTGACAAGGTAAACCATGAGCAAACCCTACTGAAATATTCCAACTATTGCTTTTAAACGAAAGAAATTCAAAATGATATTTGAAAAATCAAGAAAATGTAACTGTGACAAGGTAAACCACAACCAAACACTACTGAAATAGTCCAACTCCTGCATTTCAATGAAAGAAATTCAAAATTAACTTTGAAAAATCACTAAAAATGTAACTGTGACAAGGTAAACCACGACCAAACACTACTGAAATATTCCAACTTTTGCATTTCAACGAAAGAAATTCAAAATGAACTTTGAAAAATCAAGAAAATGTAACTGTGACAAGGTAAACCAAAACCAAACACTTCTGAAATATTACAACTCTTGAATTTCAACGAATGAAATTCAAAATGAACTTTGAATAATCAAGAAAATGTAACTGTGACAAGGTAAACCATAACCAAACACTACTAAAATATTCCAAATCTTGCATCTCAACGAAAGAAATTCAAAATGAACTTTGAAAAATCACGAAAATGTAACTGTGTCAAGGTAAACCACAACCAAACACTACTGAAATATCCCAACTCTTGCACTTCAACGAAAGAAATTCAAAATGAACATTGAAAAATCAAGAAAATGTAACTGTGACAAGGTATATCATAACCATACACTAATTAAATATTCCAACTCTTGCATTTCAATGAAAGAAATTCAAAATGAACTTTGAAAAATCAAGAAAATGTAAATGTGACAAGGTAAACCACAACCAAACACTAGTGAAAAATTCCAACTCTAGCATTTCAAAGAAAGAAATTCAAAATTAACTATGAAAAATCAATAAAATGTAACTGTGACAAGGTAAACCACAACCAAACACTACTGAAATATTCCAACTCTTGCATTTCAATGAAAGAAATTCAAAATGAACTTTGAAAAATCAAGAAAATGTAACTGTGACAAGGTAAACCACAACAAAACACTACTGAAATATTCCAACTCTTGCATTTCAAAGAAAGAAATTCAAAATGAACTTTTAAAAATCAATAAAATTTAACTGTTAGATTTATTAAGAAAATGTAACTGTGACAATGTAAACCACAACCAAACACTACTGAAATATTCCAACTCTTGCATTTCAAGGAAAGAAATTCAAAATGAACTTTGAAAAATCAAGAAAATGTAACTGTGATATGGTTTAAGAAAATGTAACTGTTACAAGATAAACCAAAACCAAACACTACTGAAATATTCCAACTCTTGCATTTCAACGAAAGAAATTCAAAATGAACTTTGAAAAATCAAGAAAATGTAACTGTGACAAGGTAAACCACACCCAAACACTACTGAAATATTCCAACTCTTGCATTTCAACGAAAGAAATTCAAAATGAACATTGAAAAATCAAGAAAATGTAACTGTGACAAGGTATACCAAAACCATACACTACTGAAATATTACAACTCTTGCATATCAACAAAAGAAATTCAAAATGAACTTTGAAAAATCAAGAAAATGTAACTGTGACAAGGTAAACCACAACCAAACACAACTGAAATATTCCAACTCTTACATTTCAATTAAAGAAATTCAAAATGAACTTTGAAAAATCAAGAAAATGTAACTGTGACAAGGTGAACCACAACCAAACACTACTGAAATATTCCAACTCTTGCATTTCAGTGAAAGAAATTCAAAATAAACTTTGAAAAATCATGAAAATGTAACTGTGACAAGGTAAACCACATCCAAACACTACTGTAATATTCCAACTCTTGCATTTCAACGAAAGAAATTCAAAATGAACTTTGAAAAATCAAGAAAATGTAACTGTGACATGGTAAACCACAACCAAACACTACTGAAATATTCCAACTCTTGCATTTCAACGAAAAAAATCCAAAATTAACTTTGAAAAATAAAGAAAATGTAACTGTGACAAGGTAAACCACAACCAAACACTACTGAAATATTCCAACTCTTGCATTTCAAAGAAAGAAATTCAACAGTAAGTTTGAAAAATCAGGAAAATGTAACTGTGCCATGGTAAACGACAACCAAACACTACTGAAATATTCCAACTCTTGCATTTCAACGATAGAAATTCAAAATGAATTTGAAAAATCAATAAAATGTAACTGTGACAAGGTAAACCATAAGCAAACACTACTGAAATATTCCATCTCTTGCTTTTAAACGAAATATATTCAAAATTAACCTTTAAAATTCATTAAAATGAAACATTTACAATGATAAACACTACAATCAAATTCTTAAATATTACAGCTATGTCACATAAGATAAATAAATTAAAAATGAACTTTTAAAAATCATGAAAATGTAACTGTGACAAGGTAAACCAAAACCAAACACTACTGAAATATTCCAACTTTTTCATTTCAACGAAAGAAATTCAAAATGAAATTTGAAAAATCAAGAAAATGTAACTCTGACAAGGTAAACCACAACCAAACACTACTGAAATATTCCAACTCTTGCATTTCAACGAAAGAAATTCATAATGAACTTTGAAAAATCAAGAAACTTTAACTGTGACACTTTAAACCACAACCAAACACTAGTGAAATATTCCAACTCTTGCATTTCAACTAAATAAATTCAAATGAACTTTGAAAAGTCATGAAAAAGTAACTGTGACACTGTAAACCACAACCAAACACTACTGAAATATTCCATCTCTTTCACTTAAACTATATATATTCACATTGAACTTTGAAAAATCACGAAAATGTAACTGTGACAAGGTAAACCAAAACCAAACACTACTGAAATATTCCAACTCTTGCATTTCAACGAAAGAAATTCAAAATGAGCTTTGAAAAATCAAGAAAATGTAACTGTGACACTGTAGACCACAACCAAACTATTCCAACTCTTGAATTTCAACGAAAGAAATTAAAATGAACTTTGAAAAATAAAGAATATGTAAATGTTACTATTTATAAAACGAAAAAGAAATTATGATAAAGTAAACATATTTATACAAAAATTAATAAAAAATAAAAGTAATTTTATAATAAAATAAAATTTATATGTTAAACTTACAAAAAAAACAATTATAAACATTAAAATTACAACTAATTCATTTCAACTAAATAAATTCTAAAGGAGCATTGAAAAATCAAGAAAATGTAACTGTGACAATGTAAACCACAACCAAACACTAGTTAAATAGTCCAAATATTGAATTTCAAAGAAAGAAATTCAAATGAACTTTGAAAAATCAAGAAAATGTAACTGTGACAAGGTAAACCACGACCAAACACTACTGAAATATTCCAAATCTTAAATTTCAACGAAAGAAATTCAAAATGAGCTTTGAAAAATCAAGAAAATGTAACTGTGACAAGGTAAACCACAACCAAACACTACTGAAATATTCCAACTCTTGCATTTCAACGAAAGAAATTCAAAATGAAGTTTGAAAAATCAGGCCTTTGGGGTGTCGGGGGACCTTTTTGGGGGGAGGGGCCGGGGGGAAGAGTCGTTCTGTGTCTCAATGCACAAAAAAATATTAAAAAATGGGGAAGGGGAGGGGAGGGGAGGGGAGTGGATGGGTAGGAGGGGGAGGGGGAGGGGATGTGAAGGAGGGGGGGAGATGAAGGGAAAGGGAGGGAGGCTCTTTGGGGACCAAAGGGGGGTGGGTGGAGGGGCTCTTTGGGGCCCGGTGGGTCTGGGGGACCCTTGAGGGCCGGGCGGCCCTTTGGGAGCCCAGTGGACCTTTGAGGACCGGTGGCTTCCTTCGGGGTTGGGGTGGGGGGATTAGAACCCTTTGGGGTTGGCGTAGGGGGATCGGAACCCTTTGGGAGCTTGGGGGGACCTTTGGGGACCGTGGCTTCCTTCGGGGTTGGGGTAGAGGGATTGGAACCCTTTGGATCGGTGGAGGGGGATCGGAACCCTTTGGGTTGTGGTAGAGGACCTCACAACACTGTTCAAATGGAACTTGTGTATTATAACGACCACAGAGTTTCACCCTCAAATTCTCTTCTAAAATCATCCTTTAAATCACCTTTTAAAATGTCTCTAACTGTTTCGCCGAAATAATTCCATAAGCTGTCTAAAACCGTTTCGCCCAAATAATCTCCTAAAATTAATTTCAGCGTGTTCCTTTTGTTTTTTGGCATCTCTGTGCTTTCACATTTCAAATTTCTAGGAAACCCTTTCCTACGTTAATCTCTTCATCTCATAAATTTTCCTAGCTAAACTATTAAGGTTTCGTTAGAATATCAATTTATCTCTCCGACTTAAAACTCAGTGAAGCCGTATTTAAAAATAGAATTTCTATCTCTTTAGACTCCCGCATAATTCCAAGATAACAAGTGATGTCATTTATAATTCCTGACACTAAAGATCAATGAAGCCCTATTTAAAAATATAATTATTAATTTTTCTCTCTGACCTAAAGAACGTTTATCCCTCAGACCTAAGATTAAAGAAGCCATGATGTTTCTTAATTCCCCCTTCTTGAATCAATACATTCCCCCGCCGATTACGTAAATCAAGTTCTCAGGTTAGGTTCGCCTAAAGATCAAAGAAACCATAATGTTTCTTAATTCCCCCATCGTGAATCAATAATTTCCCCGCCGATTATGTAAATCAAGTTCTCAGGTTAGGTTAGCCAAACAATCTCATAACATTCGCGTCGAGCATGTCCATTCTCACTGACAACGAACAGACATAAATCATCCATAACCATCCATGAAAAACATCAAATAAATCGACCAACACGCATAACCATCCATGAAAACAGACATAAATGTGAGAAAGTTCCTGTTATTCAAATTCTCACTGACAAAAACCATAAAACATCCATAAACATCCATGAAAAACATCAAATAAATCGACCAACACACATAACCATCCATAAAAACTGACATAAATGTGAGAAAATTCCTGTTTTTCCATTCTCACTGACAAAAACCATAAAAAAAGACATAAATGTGAGAAAGTTCCTGTTTTTTCATTCTCACTGACAAAAACCATAAATCATCCATAACCATCCATGAAAAACATCAAATAAATCGACCAACACACATAACCATCCAAGAAAACAACCATCAATGTGAGAATATTCCTGGTTTTTCAAGTGAGAAAAATTCTGTTTTTTCATTCTCAGTGAGAAAACCATAAACCACGTGGTTCGCGTCGGAGCTCATGAGGCCTTTCTACTAAAGTTATCAGACAGAGTCAAACTTTAGTGTAAAGAGCGAGGCGTTGAGGAGGGGACAGCCCTTTTTCATATACGGAATAATTTCTGTTCGTTTTAAGTTTTAATGTCGCTCCTTACTTTCAGTTTAAAAAACTTGTTTTTTTTATTTAATTGCAACAAGGAATTTATCGCGGTCACTCCTTAAGGTCGTACCTCACATTTTCCTACTTCTGAGAAAATTGTGAAAACCCTTGGCCAAGCTGTTCTCAAAGGGAAGATCCAAAGGGTAATATAAATCAGGAGGATTGAAGGATTGAAGTTTTTTTTATTTAATTTCTGATCGTTTTTTAGTTAATGCAGCTTTTATTTTGGCTCACCGTCATTGAATAAGTAAACAAAATTTGCATAAAACTTTTACTTTTCTTTTGCTAAATGGCTGTCTCTAAATTTGGTTCTGATGTAATTTACAAATTAACTTACGTAACGAACTTCTATATTCGTATATTTTTCTTCTGGCAAAACATACAAAGTTGCAGATTTGCGCAGATATGAGCTTGGAACCTATGTAATAGGGTTTTTTATACGCTGAATCTGACGGTGTGATTTTCACTAAAATTCTTTCACTTGTAGGGGATGTTTCCCCCCTCTTTCAAAAATCAGGTAAATTTTCTCAGGCTCGTAGCCTTTGATGAGTAATACTAAACTTAATAAAATTTATATATTTAGAATCAGCATTATAAGCCCATTCTTTTGATACACATCAAAATTCCGTTTTTAAAAGTTTTGATTACTATTGAGCCGTGTCGCTTGTTTTTTTTTATTGTTTTTTTTTTATTACGTATATGTTATTACGTATATGTGGGGGTTCTCCCCTTAGTCAATACCACGCTCTTTACGTTAAAAGTTAAAATTTTGTTTAATTCACAAACCCCTGAATCACAAAGGCCGTTTAATTAGAATAGATAGCTCTTTTGAAAGCACTAAAAAAAAACTGTAGTGTAAAGAGCGAGGTATTGACTTGTGAGAGAACCCCTTCATATACGTAATAATTTCTGTTCGTTTTAATTTCTAATGTTGCTTCTTACTTTCAGTTGAAAAGACTTGTTTTTTTTTTAATTTAATTTCTGATCGTTTTTTAAATAATGCTTGGAAATACGGCGCCCCCTTCATAGAAATGTCCCTTACCCCAAAGAAACATCCTCCACGGAAAGATTCTCCCGAGTAACCCCCGCCGCCAGCCCCCCCCCCCCCACCAGAAACAAATCCATCCTGAAAATGTCTATACTTCCCAATAACCAATACAATATGTACAATAGCCCTTCCCCTGGGAACTGTGGGGATTAAGTCATCCTAAAAGACATAGTTATTAGATTTTCGACTGTGCTGAACAAAATGGCTATCTCGAAATTTTAATTGGGTGACTTTGAGAAAAAAATGAGCGTGGGAGGGCGCCTAGTTGCCCTCCATTTTTTTTGGTCACTTAAAAAGGGCACTAGAACTTTTAATTTTCGTTCCAATGAGCCCTCCTACGATATTCTGAGACCACTGGGTCAATACGATTACCCCTGGAAAAAAAACAAAACAAAAAAAAACAAATAAACACGCATCCGTGATCTTTCTTCTAGCAAAAAATGGAAAATTCCACATTTTTGTAGATAGGAGCTTGAAACCTCTACAGTTGGGTTCTCTGATGCGCTGAATATGATGGTGTGATTTTCATTAAGGTTCTATAACTTTTAGAGGGTCTTTCCCCCTTTTTTCGAAAATCAGCCAAATTTTCTGAGGCACGTAACTTTTGATGGGTAAGACTAAACTTGATGAAACTTATATTTTTGAAATCAGCATTAAAATCTGATTCTTTTGATGTATCTATTGGTATCAAAATTCCGTTTTTTAGAGTTTACCACGTTACCACGTTACCACGAACTGTTTGATATTTAATCTTTTTTCCATTTGATGTTTAAGCAGAAGCGGTTTCCTTTTACAGAAGTTTTCATAAATCATGTCAGTTGCGTAGATGGTTGTGTTTCTTCTTCTTATTGATAAGCTTAACAGCAAGAATTACGGGGAAGTATCCGTCCATACATCGTCGCCTAAAGACCGAAAATGATTTGCTGAACTTCATTCAAAGGGAGGATCAGCATGTTAGGGCAGCGTACTTCGATCCTCTTATGTGCATCACCCCATTGATCCGACCTTTGAGAACAGCTTGACAGAGGGTTTTTCCTTTAGGACTAATAGCAATAATATATAGGCAAACATGAGTCGATGAGTTTGCGACAAAGATCACTTCCCAATTAACACGTAAACTTGTATTTCTTGTCTTATTTTCTTGATTTGATTTTATAATAGTGACGATGATTTTGGAATTTATTTCTTGTCAGAGCATTATGTCTTATCTGAAAGCTTTAAAATTTTCTTTTGGCCAGCCAAAAGCTGGCCAAAATTTTCAAAGAATGGCCCATTTGGCTTTTGTATTTTCGACTATACTATAGTCAAGATGTACTATAAGAGTAGAGGAGGGGGTCCGACTCCGAACAGTACCACGTGGTTTATGGTTTTCTCAGTGAGAATGAAAAAACAGGAATTTTCTCACTTGAAAAACCATGAATTTTGTCACATTTATGGTTGTTTTCATGGATGGTTATGTGTGTTGTTCGATTTATTTGATGTTTTTCTCGGATGTCAACATCAAATTATGGATGTTTTATGGTTTTTGTCAGTGAGAATTTGAAAAACAGGAACTTTGTCACATTTATGGATGTCAACAGAAATTCATGTCTGTTTTATGGTTTTATCAGTGAGAATGAAAAAACAGGAACTTTGTCACATTTATGGATGTCAACAGCAATTCATGTCTGTTTTATGGTTTTCACACTTGTTGTTCGATTTATTTGATGTTTTTCATGTCTGTTATATGGATGATCCAGAAATAGTATTTGATGTTGTTTCTCGAGCCAAATGTTATGACTTTCCCGGAAACAGTTAGATCACGTGTTTCCTTCTCAGCCAATCAGCGAGTCGGATACATCCTCCTTCTCAGCCAATCAGAGACGTGCTTACATATGATTTTCCCCGTTACATAACAATTCACCATTGACATTCACTGAGAGCGTGCACTTACAACAACAAAAACCCGGAATTTGGAACACCTGTGCCGTCGACCTCAATTCACCTATCGTGAATCAATAATTTCCCTTAGAAACAACAAATTAATTCCCCATTTCTTGACAGTTCAATCAATCAATGACATCATCTGTCAGACTTTAAAAATTTTCGCCCTAGAAACATTTCTCCAGGAATAGATCCAAGTCATTAATGTCTTTGCCTCGGGAACAGTTCTACTGGTCGAACTCCAAAGGATATTAATAACCAAAGGCCATGGAAACAATCAGGCAAGAAACATCTTAGCGATGAATTGTTTTAGCGCGCGAAAAGGTTTCCTATTAATTTGAAATGCGTTAGCGCAGAGATGCCAATAACAAAGGAACACGCTGAATTTGCGTTTAGTGATTATTTGGGCGAAACCGTTTTAGACAGGTTATGGAACTATTTCGGCGAAACAGATAGAGACATTTTAAAAGAAGATTTTTGAAGAGATTTTAGAAGAGAATTTGAGTGTGGTCGTTATAATACACAAGTTTCATTTGAACAGTGTTGTGAGGTCCTCTAACCCAACCCCAAAGGGTTCCAATCCTCCTACCCCAACCCCGAAGGAAGCCCCCGGTCCTCAAAAGCCCCCCAAGCTCCCAAAGGCCCTCCACCGGTCCCCAAATGTCCCCCAGGCCCCCAACTGTCCCCCCGGACCCTCAAAGGCCCCCCAAGCTCCCAAAGGGCCACCGGCGCCCCCAAAGGCCCACCCAGACATCCAAAGGCCATCCCCGGGCCCCCCAAAGGCCCATCGAGCTCCCAAAGGACCAACGGGGTCCCAAAGGCCCTCCACCGGTCCCCAAATGTCCCCCAGGCACCCAAAGGCCCTACCAGGGCCCCCCCCCCCAAAGGCCCATCGAGCGCCCAAAGGACCAACAGGGTTCCAAAGGCCCTCCACCGGTCCCCAAATGTCTCTCTGGACCCCCACAGGCCCTCCCTGTGCCCCAAAGACCCACCGGTCCCCACAAGTCACTACGGGCCCCCAAAGGCCCACCCAGTTCCCCAAACGCCCACCGGTCCCCAACTGTCCCTCCGGACCCCCAAAGACCCTCCCTGTGCCCCAAAGGCCCTCCTTGTGCCCCCAGTCAATTATCAGACAGTATTCTGACACAATGGATAGAACATATGAAATTATTGATTAAATTGAAGCATTGGCCGCCACAATTAGAAATGTAATTTATTTTTTAATTTTTGATTTTAAAAATAATTTTGGTGTTCTTGTTCACCCAATAATTTATTAGGGTAAACCCCCCCCCCCCTATACTCCCGTCACGCTCTTCTGTTCATACTCTATAAAAAGTTTAAAATACACTCTTTTTTTGTTACGTAAACACCTTCCTTCCTTCCCCCGCTGTTTACGACCTTAATTCTAGCAAAAACAAATAATTTTCTGTCGTTAAATTTATGCAATTTTAAGTGTCCATATCCTAGCTAAGAGCGATCATTGACTTCCGTCACTGTTGTTATTAACCGAACCTGGTTTTAACACAAGGCTCTCCGGCACGAGGCCTATAATTAGCTGTCACCCTTTCCCCTCTGTGTTTACGAACGCAGCAGCCAAAGTCAAAAGGAACTGTTTCTCCGTCAAAATTAAAACACTTTGAGGCAATTGTAATAATTAGGCGCAGACGCAATGTGCTATTTTGGAGAACCAGTGAAATCTCGTTATTTTCAAATTAAGATCTAACAATATATTTAGGACATTGGCGAAAGGGGGAGGGGGCCATGCCTCAATTCTATCGCCATCATTGTAAGGTGAAAACAAACTGTTTCTTCGCGTGTAAAGTAAGGGGGGTGAGTTTAAGAAAAAGATACATTGCTTTGTTATGCGTAAATTGAATAGCATTTTTACCATATCTTTCGGTGGAGGGAGGGGGTATTTTCCCATGTCTTTTCTCAGGGATATTTTCTGTGGGGGTTATTTTCCGTGGGCTGTTTTTTCTGGGTGTGTGATAAATACCAGCTATCGTAAATAGATATGGAAAGATAAAAAATACCGTTAATACTTTAAATGCATCAAACAAGGCGTGCACAATGCAGATTAAAACCAGAAAAGAACAGAAACGCCTAAAAATAAGAAATTAGGCCGATTTATATAGGCAGGCTTTTGAAGGGCTCAGTGAGC